>NC_037671.1:90011238-90023738 GCF_003255815.1 Theropithecus gelada | reverse complement strand
GAACACATCCCAGGCACAGATTTGAAGCCCAGCCATTTAAATACAGGAGAAAATTAAGAAATGTGGGAAGCGTGGCCTTGGAGGCATAAGTCTAAAGCAAATCTGCATAAGTGCTGCATAATTGATAATGAACCACTTACTAGTCTTGCAAAAAGTGCTAATGAAATGGCTACTTTCTGCTGCATTGACTATTCAGCTATTGTTAAGATGTGAGCAATTTAACTTTTAAACTTTACTCACCAATAGCACCTAATTATATTTTGGAGTTGGTAAAACCACCCTTGCAGTGCCAGGGGTTTGCCTATGCAAAATAATGAGATTGGCACTTAGTCTCTGGGAGTTCCAGTAGCTGCTTTGTGTGCTGGCTTTTGGGAGTTTTTTGTTTTTCCTTTGTGGTTTGTTTGTTTTTAAATTACTCTCCATTCCTCTTCATGCACCCAGATCTTCATGTTCCTTCTATCTTCATGAAAATCGACTTTCAACAAAAAACCTGACAAATTCAATTTTACTGAGATGCTTATAATTGGTAACAGCTTCAAAGTCTTATCTTTCAAGGGCATTTGTGTTTTAACAAGATTTTGAATCTTAGGCTACAGAGATACAGTAGCTGTTAAAGAGAGTAAATATCAGAAACACCTAATGAGCCATTTCAATGCATACATTCAGCCTCCTACTTCAAGATACTGATTTCAGAGGTTTGATGTGGAATCTCTGTGTGTGTGTGTGTGTGTGTGTGTACATGCATGCATGTTTGTATGTTGTGGATGCTTGCATGCATGTGTGCAGACAGCCACAGAGCTCCAAAAGTAATCCCTCAGTGGTAAATCACAAGCTAAAGGAAAGGACATCTAATGGTAAATTTTAAATCATTAATCAGTGGTTGAGGTAGCTTAGGTTGGGCAATTGATGATGGTGCCTTGACGTCAAACTGATTGTAGGACTACCTCTTCTATCTGCATGTTAGACTATCGTGCCAGACAAAAGAATAGACAATAGATTGAAGATAGACAGACACACTCCTGGTTATTGTTTTTCCAAGTGATTCATGGCACATGCATTAGAATCTTTCAGGGTATTTTTTTTTAATTGCAGGTGCAAGAGCTTCAGCTGAGACCTTGATTTAGAATATTTGAAAGTAGAGTCAAGAAATCCGGGTTAGTAAAATTCCCAGACACCTTTTAGGCAACCAAAATTGAAAATCCTCTATACAAGGCATTAACGGTTTTCTCAACAATTATTTTCTTATATTGATTATAGATAAAATAATAGTATTTGCAATGGCACAAAAATAAATGAAAAAGTATCTTGATATCATCCAAAGATAACCTATTAACATTTTGTGTATATTTCCTTCCAGTTTTTTTCTATTAAGTGTACACAATTTTGTATCTCTCATCACGTTAAAACTCTTTTTGAAGACTTGTGCCACATCATTAGATAGCTTGCAAGAAAATGTAATTGAAATGGCTATGTAGTCTTCTATTACATGAATGTATTTCACTAAATTAGTCCCCATTTGGGACATTTAAGTTGATTCCCGATTTTTGCTATTATAAATAATATTGTAATGAATGTCTTTACATATACATCTTGGCTTTATCTCTAAATCCTAAGAGGAGAATTACTGAATGAGAGGGTTCAATAAGTGTTGAATGTTTATCCTTGGGTTAAAGCAGTGTATGATCTGCTCTTCGTGGTCATGGTACAGCAATAGTTAAGTATAGGTGATTGCAGTAGAAATGAAGATTTTCTGGAAGGTTAAACAACGGCATTTTCAATTCCAAACAACCTATCATGGTCCTGCCAGGACTGCAGCCCAAGAGAATGCTTTAGGGTAGTCAACTGTTACTAGAAAGGAGTCCCAATCCTGACCCCAAGAGAGTGTTCTTGGATTTTGCACAAGAAAGAATTCACGAAGAGTCCATGGAGTAAAGTGAAAGCAAAGGAAATTAGTAGGAAAGTAAAGGAATAAAAGAATGGCTACTCCACAGGCAGAGCAGCAGCCTGAGCTTCTGGTTAGCCATTTTTATGGTTATTTCTTGATTATATGCTAAACAAGGGGTGGTTTATTCATGAGTTTTCTGGGAAAGTGATGGGCAATTCCTGGAACTGAGGGTTCTTCTCCTTTTTAGATGATATAGGGTAACTTCAGACATGGCCATGGCATTTGTAAACTGTCATAACACCAGTGGGAGTGTCTTTTAGCATGCTAGTGCATTATAATTAGCATATAATGAGCAGTGAGGATGAACAGAGGTCACTTATGTTGATATCTTGGTTTTGGTGGGTTTCGGCCAGCTTCTTTACTGCAAACTGTTTTATCAGCAAGGTCTTTATGACCTATGTTGTGTGCTAACCTTCAATCTCATCCTGTGACTAAGAGCGCCTTAACCTCCTGGGGATGCAACCCAGTAGGTTTTAGCCTTATTTTACCCAGCACCTATTCAAGATGGAGTCGCTCTGGTTCAAATGCCTCTGACACAAGTGTTCCGGTTTGTCTGGGGCTGGGAGGTTTCTTGTGATGCAGAATTTCAACGATAGAAGCAGAAAGTCTTGGGCAAACTGGGATGTTTCATCACCCTAGTCAAAATCTAAACTTTAAATTTGTAAAATATCAGCGGGAATTAACCAAGATATGAGTATAATATTATGTAACACAATCAAAATAGTCATCATTATGGTTTTCTTCAACATCTTGTCTATTAAAAGCCAGAAGAGACTTGGGTATAGTTACATTTTATAAAATCTAGAACTACACAGGTGAATTGAAAGAACTGAGTTAGGAACCTAGTATTACCAGTAGAGGCAGCAACACCATTTGTCTTATCTTCAAGCCTACCATGAATCTGCACTGCAGTTACAATGGCTTATGAAAAGTCAGCCTTCCTTTGCTTGGCTGCATCTTGTAGGCATAACACTGGGAAGAGCTTGCAAACTCACCTTTTCTCCCTGTGGCCTGCTGGCTTTTCAACACATTTAGACGCTAGTTCTCCAATTCTCATCTATTCTTTACATTATTAAATATTTATTAATGCCAGGCAATGAGGTAGAGATCTAACTTAAAAAGAATTAACTAGCAGGGGGATGGAATTACCTCAGAGATTCTATCTACTTCCCCTAATGCACAGTGTCAAATGAAGAATGAGAAGGTTCATAAATTTGGAAAGGAGAGTTTTACTTCTCATAAAAGGTTGCAGCCTGCAGGTAGCCTTTCTGACAGGTTGGGAAGCTTAACTCCAGGCAGAAGCAGAAAACAGACACTTTGAGCAGGGAGCAAAGGGAATAGGAATTTATGCTGAATGGGGTGGGTGAGTATGTATAGTAATATATAGGAGGAGTCATGAATATTTGTGAAAGGAGAAGGATGCCTATAATGCAATTGTGCTTCATCTTCTCCATGGAAGTGAAAGTGAAGTTTTCAGCCCTCTGACATCATGACTGAGGACATAAAGGCACTCAGTGCACATCCTCCATCTACTGGCCAGAACTGCTGCATGGTCAGTAGTCTCTTATCCTAAAGGAATGCTGGTCATTTGTGTGGAAACGACAAAAAGGAAGGGGCAGCCTCAGGTGGTTGGTTGATATCAGGAGTGGAAAGAGTCTTTCAAAAGGTCTAGTTTCTGTTAGAGAAGAAAGCCTAATGGTACTTAACAAAGAAGGGGATATAGCAAGGTATGCCTGATCTTGCATCCCATCATGGCCAGTAACTCAGTTTTCATGGTTTCTTTATGGTGCTCTTGGCCAGGATGATGGTCTGTTTTGTCAGCTAGGGGTCTTGGGATTTTCTTTTTCTCAACAGTGCAATGCTTTTGTTTCCACTAAGTGGAATGATCAGAAAGGGGTAAATGCTTTCTTCCATTCTGCCTAAAGTTCCAATACCTTAAGGAAAACATCACTTTTAGATGCAATAATGACCAGAATCTCAAAAACCAAATAACATAATACCAATCTTTACCCTGCCTTTACCTTCATGTTTCATGACTATTAAGATGACACAGTTGGGACAGTGTATTTGCTGCTAAAATGATATAAATTTGTAATTGTGGAGAGAATAAAAAGTATGTGGTCTATTCTAATTACCTTGAATTTCCTTAGAAATGGATCTGTCTATAACTTTCTTGCATTTAATTCTTTGTAGAAAAATGTGCATGTTTAGAAGATCTTCAAATAGTATAGAATGAAACCCAGTCTAGATTATTGTCTTATTATATCTCATTCTTCAACTGAAGAAATGTGGAAGTTTGGCTTTGAAATTTAATTCATTCACTTAAATATTAATTGTTCGCCACCTATATGGGTCTTGGGATAGAAAAATGAATAAAAACATCTATCACTCAAAGAGCTTACAATGTGTTTGGGGGAGGTGTGTAAAATTAATAAATAATGATAAGCACTTTAAAGAAAAATACATCAGGACAAGGGACTAGTACTTGATGCACCACAACAAGGAAAAGCTTCCCGAAGGGTGATACTTAAGCAAAGCTGAGTGATGTAAGGGCATAAACCATGCAAATATCCGCTCAAAAACCCAGGGCATGGTAAGTGATAAGGCCCTAAGGAGGGAAAGAACTGTAATTAGAGTGCAGTGAGTGTTAAACCTCTATATAAGGGAAGGAGAATATGTCACCTAATTCATATTGTACAAAAAAGCATTCCTAGTCCCTTTGGGAATTGGGATAGCAGTGGGACAAGTGAAATTTATACAAATACCCATATGCTCCTCTTGGCAGCTGAAGATACCGTCGTTTATGATAGTGTTAGTTATATGAACAAATCTGACCACAAATGCTGTTGCACTAGGGTACTTTGAGTTTCTTATACTTCTATTTCACTAATTTCTTCGCCCACCTATTTATTTGTGTACTATTTGCAAAGTACAGTGCTTTGGATTGTATGATGTTACCAAAAACCAGATTGTATGGTTCTTCTTCAGATGTCCAATACTGCTCACAACAAAATGCTCGCACCATAATTACCACATGCAAGCCCGATTTTTGTCTATTTTTGTCATTCATTACTCTTTCATGCCTTAGATTCTTTTGAATGCCATCTATTTTTGATAGACATAGAGCTCTGGAAAGTTGAATTTCAGCCAAGATTCTTTAGATCTAACATGTGAGAAAACATTCTCATTTTACCCTTACAACTGAATAATGTTTCCAGGTATATTTGTTATCTCTTGCTTTGTCACAATATTACCATAAAGGTATCAGCTTAAAACAACCTAGTTTCTGTGGGTCATAAGTCTGCAATCAAAGCAGTAATCACAATGTCTTCTAAGGTTTCAGTCTTCTCTGAGGCTCAACTGGGGAAGAATTGACTTCTGAGCTCACACAGGTTATTGGAAGTATTCAGTTCCTTACAGTTTTAGGACTGAGGGCTTCAGTTTCTTCTGGCATTTTGTTTTTTCATTTTTATGTATATGCACCATTTCATGCCCACCCTACCCTACTTGAGAAGCTCCTAGGTTCTTCTTTTTGGCCCTGATATTCTAAAGTTCTGATATTTCTAGGTGTGGGTTTTGGTTTATTTACTTCTTAT
Organism: Theropithecus gelada; assembly: GCF_003255815.1. NCBI lineage: Eukaryota > Metazoa > Chordata > Mammalia > Primates > Cercopithecidae > Theropithecus > Theropithecus gelada. Next base: position 90,018,197 of record NC_037671.1, on the reverse strand, counting down.
TCATTGTGGTGGGCATTTGGTAGGCTCTTTCAATCCAGAGCACATGTCATTCTCCTCTAGAGTATATTCACATTTTCTTTCTTTGATAATTTCCATGAATCTTTTACTATTCTCTAGTTGTCCTTGTTTTATGGGTGAATTGTTTTTTTCTTTGAAATTAACAGTATTTTTAAAGGTTTTTTCTATACTATCTATTTTATCTGTTTTTTTCTGTGCTCAATTCTTTTCTATTCATTTTGATCTCTGAGTTTTATATCAGAGGACTTCCTCAAATGTGGTTCTTGGCTATCTATTCATAATCACAAATAACACACTAAAAATCAGACTGGAAGTTCTGTGTTAACAGGTAGAGCATGTTGACTTTAGAATTTGGGATGGGGTCATTGGCAGGTTACTCCATTATACCTGGTGTCACTGAATCCAGAAAATCAACATGCGGGGATGAGGATCAGAGAGTCTAACTGCTTTGTGAACAACTTACATCCAATCCATCTGCCCTGAAGTAGCCCTGTGCACCTTTCAGACTACTTGGGGTGTCTAAGTCCTCAGCTTTTTTGAAGATCTGCAGAATTCTTTACCTTGCTTCTTATTCTCACCCATCTGTAGGCACTTATGTTTCAACTTCTGCTAAAGCAGTTGTCACTTCTCCATTTATTTTTCATCTTCCAAAATTGTGTTTTCTCTCTTGTCTACTGTTTCTTCTTCGTTTGTTTGCCCTTGTGGGCTAGTATCTTTGTTTCTTCATTTGTTTGTTTTAGTCCCCGTCCCTTTAGAAATGAGACAGAGATAAATGCATATGTTCACTTTCCATGTTTATGCATAAATCACCCCAGACAACTATCAAAATAATCCATTGACTCATGAGAGTAGTGAGATTCTCATTACCTGATAGATGCTATCAGAGAAAGAGAATGCTTTTCAGGAAAGTGATGTAAGGGAATTATTGCCTCACTTGAGAAACTGTACTTAGAGAACTTCTCAGTCGATCTGAACCCTCACACTGTCATACTCTCTTTAAAAATTGTGTGACCCTCAGTGTACAATGGAATACTCATATTTATGTTTTAAAACACCAGTATAGAAAGAATTTACTAAAACTCTGCCTCTGATACCTTATTTATCACTGGGATCTGAATAATGCTCAGATTGTTATAACGCTCCATGGTTCTGAATACTGAACAAATTATCATCTAATATGCTGAAATTTGAGACATATTGTGGCCATATATTATAGGATTTACCATGTTGTCTATTTCTGCTGTAAGATTTCTTACTTAAAGCACCGTGGTCTACTTGTGCTTGCTAAATAGAGTAATTATTAACCCCTGCATATCATAGATTAAACTTTATTGTTTAGTAGTAGTGGTAGATGGTTGTTAGGAAATAATAACCTGAGTTTAATATGTGCAGTTTAATATTTGCCAAAAAATCCACCTATGTACAGTTGGTGAAAAAAACATGAATAATGACTCTCAAAAGTGTCCAAATCGTAATCCCCAGATGTATTCCAGAACCTGGAAATATATTATCTGATATGACAAAAGATAATTAAAGTTTTAGTTGCACTTCAGGTTACTAGTCAGCTGACTTGAAAAGAAGATTATCCTGGAAAACCTGAGTGGATCCAATGTAATTACAGGGGTCTTTAAATAGAAGAGGTAGAAGAGGCAGAACCAGAGAGATGGCATTGTGAGAAAGACTTGACTGACCAATCCTAGCTTTGAAGATGGAAGGCTAGCCATGAGCCAAGGAATCAAGACAGCTTCTAGAAGCTAAAAACGGCAAGAAAATGAAATCCCCCCAGAGCCTCCAGATAGGAACATAGCTTGCTGATACCTTGATTTAGCCAAAGCAGACCCATCTCAGTATTCTAACCCCCCAGAACTGTCAGGCAATAAATTTTTATTGTTTTAAACCACTAAGTTTGTGACAATTTGGTACATAACTATAGAAAACTAATGGACTTGGTTAATGGGCAGGATGTTTCAACATAAATTACATGGGGATACAAGGAAGGAGAACTACTATTCTTTACCAGTCACACAGCACTGTCAATTCTACTTTTTCCACTTCAGGGCTTTGCTGACTGTTTTGCTTCTCTGAGTCCCTCAGCATCTGTTGCTTTAGTGTTTGCTGATTACTTCTCTATATGTCTCATGTCTATACTCACTGAGAAAGAGCATCCCATTGGGTTGATGAGACACCATCCCAGCTTAGGGCACTGTAATTGGACAGAAATCTATAGGCAGACCCCTCATGGACTACTGGGCAATCTATAAATGGCTTCCCCTGGGTCAGGTCAGTCCTTGTTCAATTAGCTAGGAGCATGATAGCAGAATCTCATGATTAAAAGCGTATGTAATAGGAAAGAAGAGTGATATTATTGGCCAGCATTTCCCATGCTGTCTCATATAAGTACTCAAACTCCGAGACTAGAATAGAACTTCATACCACATGTCTGTATCTAACTGCAAACTGAAGCCAGGAAATATAAATTTTCATTTTGCCCCAAATCAGAAGAAAGTGGTATCTTCTGAACTAGAAATGTTCTCTGCACTGGCTGGGCAAGTTACTTCATTTCTCAGAGCTCCAGCTTTGTCATTTGTAATAGTTCTTATCCCACAGGGTCACCATGAGGCTTTTATTATTATTTCAAGGTGAATTTACTAATATCATTAGGACAGAACCCGAATTTTGTATACAAAAACAATAGAATTTTAATGTCTATAAGTGGCACTGCTCTGGTTATATAGTATGGATTCTGTTCTGGCTTTTACTACCCTGTCACTAATAAGCCACTTATCAAACCAGAAGTCATTTGTCAGTTCATTTCTCTTTTTCAGAGAAGTGAACCATTCACTCCTTAGAGACTCTATACTCCAAGTTGTTTACAAAAATATTTATAGAACGGTCCTAAAGGACTTCAAATACACCTGTTAAAATAATATCATGTTTTTCGTATACTGTTGGAAATAAGAATCTTGAATCAAGGCACGGAAAATTTCTGTTCTGCATAGACACTCATTTAAATGAAATTTTGTAGTAGAATTCACAAAGTTTCTAGGTTCAAAGGATTCAATTTGTCATTTCATACTGTAATTTTTTTAAGACTGCCCCCATTTCTCTTGACAGTATTTCTTCTGAGTTTAAGGCTGAACACAACCACGTCTTAAGGGCACAGTTATTCTCAGACAATTCTGACTGCAGGAATGTATCTCCTTATACTGAGCCCAAAACTCTGTCACCTGGTTACATCTCTGTTAGATCAGGTTGTACCCATTTTGGCATACTCTTCTAAATGCCATTCTCTCAAATATTTAAAGGCCATAGTAGTTTTTAATTAATTGTCTCATATCCAGGTTGAACATCTCTAATTCCTTCTACATTTCCCAAAATAGAAAGTTTTGAATGCCCCTTCAGCATCGTGTTACTTTTCATGAACTTACTCCTCTTTGACATAGTCTCTTAAAGTCCGTTCCCCAGGACAGGGATAACAGATATAACTAGCACAGAGTATTTCCATGCACTCCCTCTGAGTTAATGCTATGCTTTGAATCCTGCTGGGTGAGACCGCATTAACATTCTACTTAATCAGTCACATGAAGTAATGCTAGCAGATGCTCTATGACTCCACTCTGTGATTTTATCTAGGAAAAACTCAAAAGGGCAAACACTTAGAAAAAAGCAAGAAAATGCAATAAGTCTATAATTTGAGAATTGTGTCAATAATACTCTATCTCAAAGTAGCATAGTCCTGGAAAAAACAATCTAAAAAGAATATACCCACAACTTTATTAACAAATTTAGGAAATAATGGGTATTACATTTACTCATGGAAAATTCACAAGGTTTACTGTATATTAAATGCATTGAGCAAACCTGTTTAACTCAATTAAAACTCGTTTAACAGTGAGAACCTTTAGAAGTATTTAATACCAATTAATATCTCCAAATTAGTGTTTCGTAGAAAATCCTGTACAGCACTAAGTGAACTCAATATTTGCACAAAATAGACAGTGTGAGTACATCTTCTGAACTTTCCACCTATCTATTTATCAACACTATTTATTTATTATCACACTATCCAAGCAGTTATGTGTCCATAGAGCTCTAAAAATAGTTGAATCCAGACTTCCTTACTTATCACAACATTTTATACAGCTCAGAAACTCTACCAAACTTTTATACATCTTATTTAGTATTTTCTTCCTTGCTGATTCACAAAAGAAAATCAATATTTTCTGACCTAAATTGCCTTAACATATTTATTTTATATTATCATTGTATGTTGTATTGTGTGGGCATTCAAATGAATGTATGAAAATCGTGATTTTACGAATTCATTTTAAAAGCTGATTCTCTTACTATTTTCTGACAGAGGAAAAAAAAAACAGATAGTGATGGCAATTTTGTTTCAAATAGATGAACTTGAATTCCTTTTAAGTCAAACACGTCACAATAGAAAAAGAATAAATTCACAGAATCTTGGAAGATTTCACATATATACTAAATGGTAACCCACTCCCTACACTCCTAGATTTGAAAGTTTCTTATATTCCCATCACATTTCCTTCACATGTTGAAATTATGTGTTTCCTTCCCTCTCAAATCTGGAGAGCCACAACCAATCTATGCACACAATATCCCTGTTTATTTATGATACTGAACAAGCTAAAATGAAAAACACTGCCGCCTTTATGCTGTGAATGGCTGATCTTTGATCTTTACCCCTGAAGAGAGTCCTTCAGCAAATTCTTCTGAAGGCATTTTCATGACCTGCTGAGCTCCCACACCATTTCTATTTTAAAATGCTTGCTAAATCCCTTCATTTTTAATAAAATATAACTGTTTCCACTTTGGACCACTGAATGGCCAAGAGTTCTTCCCAGTTCTTCCTGTTCTCACATCTGATTTCACATAAAAGTAAGACAAGTTAAATGTAAGAGAGCAGTAAAAATCTATGGTACTCAGAGGAATAATGCCTCAGGCAAATTAAACTTAGAGGACAGTGCTGAACATATGGTGTTTGCTAATCAGAACTGTTTGGGTCAAGTAATCGGGTTGTGAATCTGATGGATAGAATCTACATTTGTTAAGGGAGGAGCCTCATTCCTCTAGCTCTTGTATCTCCATCACCTACTCTCTAGTCTTAAGCAGAACAGGTACCTGGTAAATGTTTGTGGAACTGAATTGCCTGTGTCGTAAAATTAATTACAGTGCTGAATGACAGAAACGTGCCAAGGATATGACTGAGGAATGTCAGGGATGCCTTCAGTTGGAAACCACAAAAGACACTGGATTTTTTTTTAAATAATAGTTACATCATCATATTAAAAATAGATTTACTACTTATTCAACTGCATTTTAAGAGTGTTTTATCGAGATTTCTAAAAATGTTTTACACATAGTTTATATTTAATCATCACAAGTGCTCTGAAAGGTAAGTAGTATCATTTGTGTTATCAAATGAAGATAGTGAAATGAAGACAGTTTAACTGTCTTCCTCAGGGATACATTCCTAGGGTCAGGGAGCAGGATTAAGCAGAGCTCCAACCGACTCCCAAACTAAGAACTTTTCCACAGCCCTGTGCTAATTCATTGTCTTCCTGTGGCATCACATGGCATTTCACTTATCAGGAATTCAAGCTATTTCCAAAAGGGCAGCATTTTCCAATCTCCATGCTATGAATCTTTCCATCTAACAGTACAAATAGATGAATTAAAAATACTGAGCTAGCTGAATTATTGTCATAGAGACCTTCAGGCATTTTCTCACCGAGTAAGAAACAAAGTGGAAGGACTGTCTTCAAAATTAGAAAGTATGCAGTTTCTTTTTACCTTTGTAGGATTTACCATGCTGTCTATTTCTGCTCTAAGATTTCATACTTAAAGCACCATGGTCTACCTGTGCTTGCTAAACAGATTAACTGTTAACTCCTGCATATCATAGACTAAACCGTATTGTTAAGTATTAGTGGCAGATGGTTGACACTTTCTTTTTATCTTTGTGTAAATACAAATCTTTTGTCTTCCTCACAGTATAGATATTAGTTAGAGATATAGAATTCCTTCCTTCAGTCTGGCCATGTTCATTAAGATACTGAGATGTTTTTTCTTTCCTAAGTGAACTATTTTATTTTATATACCAACTCCATAATCAGTTCCATTTAATGCCTCTATGATTCTGTAAGAGCAGCAACAAAAAAGCAAGCTATTTATTTGTAAACATATATGTATTTTATTCTAAAAGTAATCACCATATTTACATATTCATTAAAATTGCCACTCTCCATGAAATGGGGACAGTAGCTAATGGTATAATTTTCACTTTGTGGATGACCAGTTTTGCATAAACAAAATGAAATCATTAACATTGCATCTATATAGCAAATCTAAGGAAGAAAAATAAAGCACGACGATATTTCCTTTAAAGGTTTTTTTAAGAAAACAAACTAATGAGTAATGTCACAAGTAAATGTCCCAAAAATGTAAATTAAAGCTAATATTCAAATTTAAATTCTTAAAAAATTTAGAGCTGGTTCTTAGGGAGAAAAAAGAAAATAAACAAATCTCTAGACAACCTAATCAATAAAAGAAAAATACAAATAAACAAAAATGAAATGACCGAAGGCCTACACTCTACAGAGAGAATTCTTTTTTTTTTTTTTTTATTATTATACTTTAAGTTCTAGGGAACATGTGCATAACGTGCAGGTTTGTTACATATGTATACTTGTGCCATGTTGGTGTGCTGCACCCATCAACTCGTCAGCACCCATCAACTCGTCATTTACATCAGGTATAACTCCCAGTGCAATCCCTCCCTCCCCCGCCCCTCCCCATGATAGGCCCCGGTGTGTGATGTTCCCCTTCCCAAGTCCAAGTGATCTCATTGTTCAGTTCCCACCTATGAGTGAGAACATGCGGTGTTTGGTTTTCTGTTCTTGTGATAGTTTGCT
>NC_037671.1:89594558-89671080 GCF_003255815.1 Theropithecus gelada | reverse complement strand
TTTTTATATTTTTTTTTTTTTTTGCATTTTTGGTAGAGTGGGGGTTTCACCATGTTGGCTAGGCTGGTCTCAAACTCCTGACCTCAGGTGATCCACCCGCCTTGGCCTCCCAAAGTGCCGGGATAACAGGTGTGAGTCATCACACCCAGCCATGATATCTCAGCTTTAATCATCTAATCTAGTCTCGGAAATCACTTTCAAAATAAGTTCAAGAAAATCACATTAGATTTAAAAAGTTATACTTTCTTCAAACACAATATTGTCATTCCAATAAATGCCAATCAATTTCCTAATAGAACCTTGCCAGTGCTTTGAATTCTCCTGTCCCAACTCAAAGACAAAATCTGTATGAAAACAAGTCCAAAATGATAAGTAAACTATTACACATTTCTCTGAGGCCCATTGTTTGATCCATTTGAATAGCTGAACACAGAATCCAGGTTTTGCCTTTTATATTTTTCCTCATAAACAGTCTAATTAATATTCTGTCTCTGGACAGTACAATTTCATAAGCCAGCCCCCAAAGAGAGAAATATGCTCTTTTCCTTGAGATCTGGAGAACGCAATCAACATCCACTTTATAAGAAGGAGGATGCTAATAAATAAAACTACAAAATTGCATCACCTACTGGGAGCAATCCATTGCCAAGGAAAGTAATTTTACAAATGAAAAACCAAAGGGCAGTCAGTCCCCAGTGCCAGAGGATAGTTTTGATGAAAGAGTCACATGAAAGAGGGATTCTCACAATCAAATGGTTATCAGAATTATCTAGAGGACTATGAAAATGTACTAAACCTGAACGTCTCTCTAGAACCGCTGACCCGGATTCTCAAGAGGTTAGCACAAGAATACAATTTTTTTTTAGAGCTGCCAGTGATTCTGATGACCCACCAGATAGGCAATTCATTGATGTAGGACAGTGGTTCTCAAATTGTGGATCCCAACCAGCACCATCAGCATTAGAAGTGCACATTATTGGGCCTCCTTGAAGGCCTCCTGAATCAGAAATTCTGGGGGACAGGGCCCAGCAAGCAACCTGAGCTTTAGGAAGGCCTCTGGGTGATTCTGATGCAGGTGAAATGCGAGAATCATTGTTCTAGAGAACTTCAGTCAAGACTGGGCCAAAAAGAACAAAAAGATTTCATCCTTATCCAGTTACTTTCTAGTGATTCTGACAGTAATTACTTATGGAGGGAGCAAACAGAGCCTAAGGCTATACTAAATATGGCTATGAGGAAGAGGAGACACCTAAAGATGCTTAGAAGATTTCATGCCTAACAATAGGCATGTGAGAGAGTAATTGGGGAACTTCTGTTTCCTGACATTTGCTGGGGCATTTTAAAGGGCTTATAACAATATCTTCTAGGTTACAGGAATAAACCTAACTTAATTGTTTTATTTATGTGAATTTTTGCCTGTCTGAACAGAAAAAAAAAAAATCTCTTATTATGCTTGTGTATTTGTCCTTTTCCCCATTTCCTTCTGTTCCTGCAAGCATTGCACATCTATTTTCATTCCTAAATGATGCTTGATAGCTTCCTCTCTGACCTTTGTAACTTTGACTACTTCTCCAAGAATCTGAGACTTTAGAGCAGTATTTCTTAACCTTTTTTCATTATCACATCTCTAAGGAGGCTTTTAAAACATTTTTTTCCTAATCTCTTCTCCCTCATTTTATACCACAAATGTATGGCATAACTGTTTCTGTGCTACAGTTGATCCTTGAACAATGCTAATTTGAACTGTGTCAGTCCACTTAATTCCAGATTTTCTTCTGTCTCTGCCACCCCGACACAAGAACATCAGGCCCCTCCTCTTCTTCCTCCTCTTCCTCCTCAGCCTTCAATGACCCATCTCTACTTGATGAATAGTCCATATATTTCCTTATGATTTTCTTAATAACATTTTCTTTCTTTCTAGCTTACTTTACTGTAAGAATACAATCTATGACTACATGTAACATTTGAAAGTATATGTTAATAGACTCTTTATGGTATGAGTAAGGGTTCCAGTCAATAGTAGGTTATTAGTAGTTAAGTTTTGGGGGAGTCAAAAATTATACTCAGATTTTTCACTATGCGGGGGTTATCACCCCTAAAATTCAAGCTGTTCCAGGGTCAACTGTATATCTATACCTGTGCCTCATGCATAAAAAGAGTAAGACTTCTTTCACCCACTAAGAACTAATTTGCATCCCCTTGGGGGATATCACCCTGTTGGGAATACACCCTTTAGAGTTATAGTTACAGTTGTGTTCTGATACATTAGAGGTAAAAAAAAAAAAAAAAAAAAGTCCCATTTATTATTCTCAGTCAAATTAAATCTAGATTAATAATCAAACTGAAAACATGGGGCAGAAAATCCAGTCTCAGTCATGTTGGTGCTCACTCACAGCTGGAGCGGTACAGTGCTGCAAAATTGCAGAAGGGACCCTAGATTTCAGTTCATCATCATGGCCACTGAGATGCTCACAGTCCTGCCCCTCCAGGGGGCCGCAGGAAATCAGAGCAGAGGTTTCTCACTCACTCCTCTCCTCCCCCTTCCACTACCTGCCGAACACACACAAATCATGTACATTCCAACTTTTCTAGAATTGGGCAACTTTTCTGCTCCTTCAATCCTAGGAATTACCTCCCTATTAATCCAACTCCTCCTTCACTGAGCTCAGACTTTAAAAAACAAAAGCCTTTTAATTTAAGTTCCTCAGATACAAGGCTAACCTAGGTCACACATAGCTGCCCTCTGAAGGTGTGGCGGGACATTGATATCTCCCATCCTCTGCGGTAAACCAACAAGCCACATTTTTTTCTCAATTAATTTTTCCTGCTATGTCTAAATTCTAGACTTTTCAGAGCTGGGTTAGATTTGACTGAAAGGAACACTTTCAAACCCTGGAGAAATTTATTCTCCAATAGGCTACTTGTTGAAAGAGTTCTTTTTTCAAACTGACATCATTCTACAGAAGAAGTTCAGGATTGGCTTCAGTAGGACAAGAGTTCTAATTCCATCACCACCATTTAATACCTACATGACCTCTATAATCTTTCATGTCTTTATCTGTAAATCAAGATATAATAATAATACCTATTGCAAAGGGTCATTGTAGAGATTAAGAGAGCATGCATGATAAATTCTACCACAGTGCCCAGTATAAGGTGTAGGATAAATAAATGGCAATCTTACCATCGTTAGCACTAACTAACTCAACCAACTCAAATAAGATTTTTCTCATTCGTTCATTCATCCATTTTAAGTACCAATTCAGGGAAGTGTCAAGGAGTACTGACTGGATAAATAATTTCACCATAAAGATTTCCTCTCCCTACGTCTACAAATGGAGAAGATGATTTTCTTTTAGCTCAAACCTAAGCTAAGATTGTCCTAAGGAAGTAGCCAGCGAGGAACCTGTATTAGAAAAGAAAATGAAGTAATTCCTGAGTAAACAATGCCTGAAGGGGAAAAGCAAACTAAACTGAATATACCACAAAGTAGAATTTATTATTTTGGGGCCCACCTTGGTTATAATCAAACTGTATCTGACCTCATTCACTGGAGTGCAATGCCCTATCACCTGAGGATACTTCTCCATTGACACCTGCTTTGATCCAGGAATGTAATGTTCCATGCTTAGAATTGGCTAACAAGAAAGTTAACTGTGAACTGTAAACAGGTATGAATTGATATTCATCAGTAGATTTTTCTAAGAACTTCCCAACTTTTGCCTTGCTGTATTGCTCTTATAACTGATTCAGTCAGCAGGGAATAATTAGCAGCCATGCCACACAGGAACAAAGTGTGCAGACTTGAGTTGATGTTGTGCTTAATGAGCCTATTTAAAAAGTTACAAATCACCCAGCTTCCCATCAACCTCCCTCCACTTAGCGCTTTCTCATGTAGAGTGTGGCAAAAATCAGAACCCACGCTGATGGGGCTAACTCAGCCTTGAAATTTGCCATTTGCCTACACGCCAAAGGCCAAGGTATGTAGCAAACTAAGAAAGAAGGCAGCTTTTTCTTGTTTGTTGCATGTACAAATACTACTGTGAGGTTAGTGGGAAATAAAGATCAGGAGAAACTATCAGCTGGGGACTTTCTTTGAGACATTTGAATGGATAAATATATGTATGACTGTCATCCTGATCACCAAATTAGATGTGAGTTACTCCTTTTAGGTGGCAAGAACTTTTAAAAAGGGGCTGTCTTATATAAATGTCTTAACAGTGTGCAAAGTCATTTTTACTTTGTGAATTATTTTCCAAAATCTTATTTTCTATGTTGGTCCTTCCCCAGGGTCAGAGAAGAAATTTCACAACCACTCACAATTTACCACATAGTGACTCTACAGAGATCCTCTTTTAAAAAGTCTAATGAATTTTGCACAGTTGGGATGTGGGAGAGTCAGAGAAGGTGGTGGGAGTCATCCCAGGACTGGCTGTTAAGCTGCCTCTTGCTCAGATGGACACCTTCTCTCTAGGAGACTTCCCACCTGAAGAACAGGGAAGGTTAAGTTCATTGTCTTTTACTTTTTCTTATTCTCCTTTTGCTTTCTGTCTTTCTCTTTCTCCAGTTAAGCTTGTTACAAATCTTACGCAATTGCCACTCTCCTTTTCAAATCTTATCTTAAGGGGAGTAAAGAGCTTTTTCTTCCTTCAAAATAAGCAGACAAATAGGGATGTTTGACAAAATAGTTTTGCAGATTCCCCATTGCAAATGTCTTTGATTTGCCACACCTACTCGATGACACAGCCGCCCCAGTGCCCCACCCCTTCCCTTTCTCATCACCTACCTGGATACCTCTTCTTGACATTCCTCCCTCTCCCACTTGTACTGCTTATTGCAAACATTGTCAGATTAATGTTTTCAAAACACAAGTGCTCTTGCCTTGCTACTGCTCATAGCAGCCACCAACCAAGAAGGAGCCAAAATTCACCAGTTACTAATAGAAGACTATAGTTACTCATTTCTCAAATATTAATACATCTTTTTAAGGCATATGTAAAAGGGCCCTGATATTTCTACATGAGCATGTCATTTTAGGGACGTAAGCACAATTCCTATACTTCAAATCATAATATCAATACAATTCAGAATGAAAACTTTTCCTTTTGTCACCCAGGAGCCATAGATAACACCCTGAAAAACTGCACAGATTTCAAAAGCTAAAGATCAGCTAATCCCACAATATGCTCACCCAAGAACTTACGTCTGAATGTCAGAGTCTTCCATCCCAACCCCATAGTGACTATCCAACCCCTGACAAGTGCTCTAATGGGATCTTGCCCCTCTACTGAGACCTGACTCCCCAATTTCCTCTACTCATGCAACCCATTCCCTCAGGATATTAGCACTGCCAAACAATGTCCCATTTGTTCCATCAATTCCTCTCAGCTCTATATATACAAACACTGAAGACCCCTAAAGAATTACAAATCCATGTTGTGCCATGCAGGTGTACCTTAAGTTTCTATAGCTTTTTCATGCTATAGAAGCAGTGTGATGAGTTAAGCTAAATTTGAATAGATTGTCTGGAATGTCTATGTTGCAGCTTCTTAAATCTTTCGAGAATTCTTCAGTCTACCACAGTGCTTTCCTTTTCAACATTTCTGTATCACTTATGTAAGAATGAGTATGGTTTGCTAACCTATTAGTATGGTCTCTGTTTGTTTCATGCTTATAATTCACAATTCTACAACTACATTATGCATTCTTGGTGGGTAGAAGCCCTGTCTTTATATCTATTTTATTTCCAACAGCATTCACCTTGTGTTGAGCACATTAATAAATGTTTGTTGACCTAGCTTTTTATCTTGACTAATGTTTCATCTATGCTACATACTTTGGTTTGGAAATAAATTTTATGATTTTAGAAATATGTTTCAGTATTATGGATGTGTAGTACTATTAAGGGAATTAGTCATAGCAATAGTAGTTTAGAGATAACTAACCTCATAAGCCACTGGGTATCAATTAGAATACATTGAAAATACGATCTACAACATGCATGCATGATTGAGTACAAGCACGACAAAGGAAAATGTGACAAAGGAAAAAGGGGTGGAAGAACAAACACTATTCCAAAAAAGAAGCCAAATAGCATACAATAAAATTAAGAAAAGATTGTTGATGAACTTCTCCAATAATAACAAAATCCTCCTAACAGAAACACTTTTACATATAAAAGGAAATCTCTTTGGATGTCCACCAGGAGTGGGCAACAGTTACTAAGTGTCACTACATGGCAGATACTACTAAGTATTTTACACATAATAATATTCACATAAGAACTATAATTTAGGATTAGCATCCCCATTTGTCAGATGAGAAAAGTAAAGCACAAAAAGAATAAGTAACTTGACCAAGATGATAAAGTTCATTGTTGGTAAAGTTGAGGTTTGAACCCAGACAACCAGGTCTGGAGTCTGTCCTGGTAACCCTGTGTCTTATAGTGTTCTTACATGAAGCAGAATTTGGCATGCAAAAATATTTTAGACAGTTTTTCTTACGTTTTTTAGTCTCTATGATATGTCTTAGGAAAAAAATGTTAAAAATCTTAAATTAAAACTAAAGAAAGTTCAAATGCAGTTTTCTTTTACATGCTGAAACCTATTTTCAATTTTAAAAATTAATTGACTTGAAAATAACTGGTGGTAAATAAATATGATAATGAACTTTGGAAGTGGCTGAGCCTGGTTGTTACCTGGGAAAACAGAGTTTGAATCAAAACATATCCAACAAACATTCACACCACCAGAGATTTTCCATTATCTCTATTACAACACTGTTCTAAAAATGTTTCTTTAATAATTTACTTTATGGCTGGATCAAAAGCCATATTACTTTTCACTCTGTGAAAATAGTGTGTGAAAGTTCAGCTAAATTTTAATCAAGTGTTTGCCTTAAGCTTTCCAAAAAACGTATTGGAGGTTCATAATAAAATAGGAAACATTTCAATTTACAGAATGTCTTTGTTACAACTTTAATGAAGTATAAAATTATTTTCATTAGATTTACAACTCAAAATGGCTAGAATAGATTTATGTTATGCTGTGGTAACAAAAAGAAATCAGTAACTTGAAAAAGAACAAAGACATTTCTGTCTTGTGCTACCTGTCTAACTATATCTATAGGGATCCTGTTAAGTGGAAGGCAGGGGAAGAACTCTGCTCATTTTGTCACCCAAGGATGCACACTGACAAAGACCCTACCATTTTATGACTTCATCCCAACTTAGATTTAAAGTTCACCATGGCTGGGGAAAAAAGTGCATAGAATCACACACCAGATCTTTGATATGTCCACCCAGGAGTGGTACTTCATTATTAAAACATGTCACCTCAACGCAGTCAATGGAGCTTATGCCCAAAGGAGAGAATTCTACAATCTTGGTGAGCGTAAATGATGACAACCACACATTTTTCTTTTCATTAACTTTCTTAAAGTATATCTTGTTAAATTAATGTATGGATCTAAAAAGTTAATACATTCAGATATTTCATTTTTAAAAACTTACTGTACAACAAAAGTGAAAGCTTAAGTAGTTTTATAATTTTTATATTGACAAGAGCTGCTTTGTGAGAAAATTTATTTATTTCGCAAATATTTATCAAGGTTTCGTTTATGTGAGACTTTCTTCTAAGTGTTAACAGCAATTCGAAAATAAATTTTAAAATATCAGGCATCAGGCTCACACCTGTCATCCCAGCACTTTGGGAGGCTGAGGTGGTCGGATCACTTGAGGTCAGGAGGTCGAGACCAGCCTGGCCAACATGGAGAAACCCCATCCCTACTAAAAAAATCCAAAAATTAGCCAGGCATGGTGGTGTGCACCTGTAATTCCAGCTACTTGGGAGGCTGAAGCAGGAGGATCACTTGAACCTGAAAGACAGAGGTTGCAGTGAGCCAAGATCGCATCGCTGCACTCCAGCCTGGGTGACTCTGTCTAAAAAAACAAAAATCAGGTATTTACTGCCACAGAGCTTAGAAAATAGATGCGATAAAATGTCTAAATAAATAAACAGAATATTTAATAGATAAATACACCAAAAAGGGTAAAGAAAATTGTCATATGTGTTTAAAGGAGAAAGAGTTTTGAATAACAGTTTCACAGCTGGGCACAACCTTAGGCATTGTGGGTTCCACTCTTTTATTTTAAAGATGAGGAAAACAAGACCCAGAAACGTCCATAGTGACTTGTCCAAAATCATTTAGTTAGGTAGTTGTTCAACGATTCCTCAAGAAGTAGAGCTTACTTGCTGTGCTGTAAATAAATGTCTCAGGAAAAACAAATACAAAAAAAAAAGGAATGAATATAGACATTTAAGGAGCACTAAGAGAAAAAAAGTTGGCGAGTTGACTAATTAAAATCAAAATTTCATTTCCAATTAGAAAAAGATCGATTTCCATAATGCTTAGACTAACACATTTACACTTTCAAAGCAGTTCAAGTAAATGCTATTTTTAATGAACCCATGTACCTTTAAAAATCCATAATGAAACTGTTTCTATACAACTTATTTTCTTGTCCCAGAAAGCACTAACCAAAATCTTTGAAAACTGGAATAGTAATTTAAGTGCTAAGCCTAGTACCTTTTCAAAAAGCCAGAGAGGAAGAGAGAAAATCCAAGATTCAAATTACAGCAACTTTATTAATTGCTGCTCAAAATGCCAAATTTACATATGTTTAAATAAATCTAGATGGCAGAACTGACCGCTAAGCATTTTTAGATAAATTACGTTCTTTGTCTTTAAAAAAAATCTTAATATTCCAAGCATTTGCCTTTTTGTCAAAGATAATAAATTTGATTAAGTTTATATAAATTACACTGCACTAAACAGGATAATAACTAAAAACACATGGAGAGTAGAGTTAGCCTTACTCATTGCATCACTTCCAAATTTAAACCTAAGACCAAGCATATATGCTTGGCTTAGAGACTTTTTCTAGTCTTCTTTTTAAAGCTGCTATTCATAAAAAGGTCAATAGGTTGTCTTTTAAAAATAAATCTGTAATCACTACAAACTGTCACTGTATCTGACCAAAACCATGATGAAAGACCAGAGGCTAAGACTTGAGCGCAGTAGCTCAAAGAGTTAGAATGAAACAGTAGATGGAAGAATTCAAAGGCAGGGGCCAAGACCTGTCCCAGTCCCTCAACTGAAACAATCTATTTGACTTTTGATAGTCGTAACCTAGGCCATCTGAGCATTTCTTAATCCACAGTGACTCTAAGCGATGAGCTCACTGTTTCCAAAATAGTAGAAAACCACCATGAAGCCGTGGGTCTTAGGTTACCTTCTGAATCTTGCTGTGGAAGTTTCTAGGACACCACTATTTATTCTCCACAGCAGTGGCTTTCAACCGTCTTGCTTCCCCAGCCCACCGAGGCAATGCAACTCACCAGCCAAAAGAATTAAATCACATCACCAGTGGTTTTCATCTCGGGAAGGTGGGAGGATGCAAACTTAAGAAACATATTAAAACCCCAAGTTGCCTCCTAGTTCAGCATTTGTTTCTTTTCCTCCACCATGGCTATCAGTCGAAGAGCACTTTTGTAAAGCTTTGCAGTGAAACATCCTGACTGTTCAAGTTTATATTGTAAGCCTGTAAGGTTCAATGAAATGGAACAATGTCTGCTGAAAGAGAGCCTCAGATAACCCTGTTGACATTAGTCAGTGGGCAGAGTGTGTGCTGTGCACACATGCTTATCAAGTGTGAGCTATGCACACATGCTTATCACGCAAACTTTAGTGTTCACAAAGCTTTAGAAGTTGAATACTTAATTCCCAAAATAACCTCATAAAGAAGATGTTATAGGCCCCATTTAAGATATCCTAAAACAAAGGTACAGAGCGGTAAAGCATCTGCTCAAAATCTCAGAATAAGAAAGTGGCAACGTGAAGAGCTAGACACAGGTTTATTTAACCTTACAAGATATACCCCAGATAATTCTACAAATCTACATCTACTAGATCATATCCCAAAGACTGCTCCTACTTCAAGGATAAAGAGGGAACAAACGGCAGTCCCAGGGTTCTAAGACAAGCACTCTCGTGGGGACCACTGGTCTTGGCACTGCCCCACCTCACTCCCGAATCCCACTACGTTGTGTACACATGAAATTGATTGAGAAAGGTGAAGCCATAAATTCTGATGTTATTGCACACAGTTCACCATAGGATAAAGTCTGAAACATCTTAACACAGCACCCAAAACTCTCCACAACCCCATCTAAACACTTAGTGACAAGCTCATCTGCCATTGTTGCCTAACTGACTGCAACTTCTAGTTCTGCCAAACTAATCCGCTCACTCTCCCCCAAGTAAATGTTGACTTGACCAACCCACTCCAGAATAGCCTCTCCTTTATTAGAAGTTTTCAAGAAGCTGGGTGCGGTGGCTCATGCCTGTAATCCCTCCACTTTGGGAGGCCGAGGCGGGCGGATCATGAGGTCAGGAGATCAAGACCAACCTGGCTAACACAGTGAAACCCCGTCTCTACTAAAAATACATAAAAAAAAAAAAAATTTGCCGGACATTGTGGTGGGCGCCTGGTAGTCCCAGCTACTTGGGAGGCTGAGGCAGGAGAATGGCGTGAACCTGGGAGGCAGAGCTTGCAGTGAGCCAAGGTTGCACCACTGCACTCCAGCCTGGGCAACAGAGCGAGACTCTGTCTCAAAAAAAAAAAAAAAAAAAAAAAAAAAAAACGTTTTCAAGAAATCCCCACATGACCTGTTCATTGGGCATCTATTTTAGAATGTCCCAAACTATACTTTATGTGACAAGAGTGTCTTGTGTCCATAGACTGGTGACAGAAATACAGAATGTCATAGCTAGGAGACAGCTGAGAGACTGTCTGGTCCAAAACCCTCAGATTATAGAAAAGGAATGTAAACCCAAGGTCACGCAATGGATGGACAAATCATATAACTATGGTGTTTATTCAGATTTAATTATGATTTTATTTTACTATTTAGATAAGGGAGTTATCAATATTAGTTATCAGCTGTACATTAATTATGTTGCTAGTCAAAAACTGGCGATGAAATAACTTATGGCAGAGCTGGGCTTGGAACCCTATTGCTCCAGCTCCTTCTTGGAACCCAAATCCCTGTTAATCAGATGAGTATATTCCATAGCAGCTGGCCCAGGATGTATACACAGCAGGCATTTATTAACTGATTCCTTAATTACAGTTTATTTATCCCAAGAAGTTCCCATCCAATTAAAATGTTATTCATATGCATGACACATGTAAACAAGATTTATCAGGCCAATAATATTTTAAAGTAAGTATTCATCTTTGATCCCTCCCTTTCTCTTATACACCATATCCATGTGCTTTTCATTTTATCTCCAAAACCCATCTGCTTTTCACCCTCTTCACTTCCACCAGCCCAACCCAGGCCATTATCATTTCTTTCCTGGACTAGCACAAAATATTCCCATTGGTCTCTCTTCCATTTTCCCTCAGGCCCTATTCAATCATTTCCCCGCACAAGCACATCATCCACCTACCCACCAACTTAAAAACATTCCATGGCTTCCCATTTCACTTAGGGTAAGGTCTAAACCCATTGCCATAATGTGTAACCTGTCTCTACATTCTCTTATCCTTCATTTTCTGCCCACTTGCTGCTTGGTTTTCCTTCTGTCCTTCAAGCAGACCGGGCTCTTGCTTGCTCCAGAGTCTTTCGTACACATGCTGCTCTCCTGTCTGGAAGTGCTTGCCCCTCCATGCCTCTTAGGACTGTCTTTACAGGCTTCCCGAGTCAGTTCACGTCACTTCCTTGGAGAAGTCCTCCCTTTCGAATCAATTCCCTCATTGCCATCACCTCCATCATTCCTTACCTCAATATTTTCTTTCCTACATTCTACTTGCCACAATTTGTATTTATTTAGGGCACTTGTTTTATGCCTGTGTCTCCTCCATCCCAACCCAAACTGAACAAATGAAGACAAGTATCGTGGCTATGTTATTCTCACAATAGTATCCCCCTGTCTGCCATCAAGCCTGACTCAGAAGAGCTACTCAACACATTTCTGTTGAATACATGCCTTCAAATATTCGCAAATATTTATAGATAGATAGATAGATGATTGATAGATAGATAGACATGACTTCATCTAAGAGGCTACCATAAATAAGATAATATTTTACCACAAAATGTAATTTACTAAATGTATATGAGTTATACTGACTTATTTTGTTCTTTTACAGAGAAATGTGGTTCAAATAGTAAATCTAAATTTCAACAGAGATTTGACTACTCCTCTGATCATATCCTTTTGGAAGAAAATGTCTTATGTATGAGGTATCAGTGTTCTTAAGTTTCTGAAGCTTCCCAGGAGATTCTGTCTGATTCAGTGACTAAGGGATGACACTAGGAATTTGACCTTATAAAATATACCCCAGATAATTATTTTGATCAAAGAAGTTTGGAGAATATTGGGCTATATCAGTTGTTTCCAACCTTGGCTGCCCATTAAAATCACCTGAGGAGCTTTAAAGAATGTTAATGCCTGGATCCCACACCAGAGATTCTGACTTAATTGGCCTGGCATGGAGACTAGACACCAGGATTTCTAAAAGTTGTTCAGTTAACTCTAATATTCAGCAAAAGTTGAAAGCTACTGTGCCTGATGACAACATGATAAGATAGACTGGTAATGAATTGAACAACCATACCAAAGAGGCACCAATTAACAGACTCATGACAACCCATGAGCCAGTTCCTTCGAATAGTAACTACAGGCTTTGATATTGAGGCTTTCCTGATCAGGATTTACCAGTGATTTAGAGGGAGGTAAAGAAGCATGCCTAACAGTCTTTTCTATTGCATAAAACTGTGAAGAATAATAAATAGTTTGGAGACAGAATTAGAATCTAAAATATTCACGAGGCTGGAGCCATAGGGCAACAACTGTTCTAAATGAGTAACTGCATAAAGATAGAAAGGAAGGGACACTGCTCAGCAGCACAAGAATTTGAAAAAGAGGATTTATCTAGCAGTGAGCTCCATAGGTATTTACAGGATCATATAGCTATCAAGTGTATTATTTTCCTTAAGGGCAATATAAAATTTAGCATCAATAATTAATTGCCCCATAATATTTATTTTGTATATAATATTTATTTAGCAATATGATATTTAGCATAAATATATTTAGCATCCCACGGTATCCTGAAATCAGGGTCATCATAGAAAAAGAAGGGCATGACAAATGAGACCACACATTTGCAGAGTGGAGCAAAGTAGCCTGTGGAGAAAGAAATAGGGATAAGAGGAGAAACAGACATGACATTGTCTTACAAATATTTGAAGGATTTTGTGTGGAACACGAATTAGATTTATTTTGAAGGCACCAAAGGTTAGAACTGTGAACAACAGATAGAAGCTATAAGAAGACAGAGACTTCAGCTCAATGTGAACAAGAACTTTCCAATAGAAATGTCTAGAGGTAACGTGAGCTGCCTTGGAAAGTAGAGTATTCCCATTACCAAGAGTCTTCCAGGCCTAGAAGGAAGAAGCCTCAGGTGATCATATCTTTCCACATAATCCTTCCTTACTGATCCATTTGTTATTACAGTTGCAAAGGCACAGAGTAGATGAGAAAAGTTGGCAAAGATCTATTGGAGTCTGGGACTTTCTTGTTTGGATAAGGAGGATCTTGCCAAGGCTTGATCTTTATCCTCAGCAGTAAACCTCTCCACTTATTCTTCCCTTTTTGTCTCATTCATTCATTTTTTTCTGGCTCAAGCCCAATAGTCCCCCATTACTCTTTCCCATCTAGTTTTTGTAGCCCCTAAAAAGAAAAGATTCATAAGGCAGTCTTTGACTTTTTTTATTATTATTATTATTATTATTAGAGACAGGGCCTTGCTATGTTGCCCGAGGCTTGTCTTGACCTCCTGGTCTCAAGCAATCCTCCCACCTCAGCCTCTCAAAATGCTGGGCCTATAAGCATGAGCTACTGTGACTGGCCTTTGATTTCTAACAATACCCAGTAATTTGGCAAAGGTAGTTGTAGAATTTACACTTTTTTCAAACTGTTTATTTTAAATAGTTTCCTCCTTTTCCCCAGTTCCAACCAAAAACATTATGAAAATAATGCATAAATCTGTCTTGACATAGTAATCCCATATTTATTCCTAATTCTGTCTAAATTCTGCTTAAATTTTAGTCTTTCAATCCTCTCCTTTTCTTCTTTTCCTCTCCTGTCATGGGGAGATTATTCTGTCAACTCAGAAACAGCTTTCATTTCAAAAATGGTTTCCCTCCTCTTTTACCTGTATTTTTACCACTGTTGCTAGATAGGTATGATCCAGTTTGCAAAATCAAACAAGACCACATAGTATTCATCAAGATCAATATATTAAGGTCTGGAAAAACTCATTTCCATACAGTGAGATATTTGCCATGCTCCCTCTTTGTCAAGCACACTCTGGTCTTGAAACATGTCAGAAAAACACAGAGTTCCAGACTTAAGCATTTAAAAACTGTATATCATTTATCACTACAGAAAAATACATATAATGATTGCACATCTGCAACCAGTAAGTTCATTGCTGGTGCCTGGATGGAGTAGAGAGGAATGACTAACGCTGTCCCTGTTCCCATAGAACTCTGGAGGAGAAGGACATGAATCAGATAATACCCCAATAAATGTGGAATGAAAACATGGTCAGTGCTATAAAGAATAATACATGGAGCTTTTAGGGCAGAGGAAAAATTGAACAAGGTCAGAAGGTCATGCATGACTTGAAGGCAGAAATGGCCTGTATAGCTAAAAGTAGACATTTTCAGTATCTCCATAAAACTAAAATCTGAGATACATGGTAAAAATTCAGTCCTTAGAAAAGTCTTCTCCTCCCTCCATTGTCACTCTCTAATGTATTGCCAGTTTTATTTTTCCTATAGCATTTATCCCTTTTTTTTTTACATAGTCACTGTTGACATTTTTATTTTCTGTCCCTTACTAGAATCTAAGCCCCAGAAAGGCCAATTTTTTCTGTCTTCTTCACCACTATCTCATCAACCACATACAGTAGTTACTCAATACATATTTTGAGTATTGTTGAATATTTTAATCTTGCTCATTTGTAAATGGCTTGTCATTGCAAAGAATGAGAAACATATTCAACAAGTATAGAAAAGTCATTTGTGACCATTTAGAACCAAAAGAAGTATTAATATTTTGAAAGGAGATTTTCATTAACATAAATAGTAGTTTTCTGTCACAGTTATTTCCTCAGGCAGCCAACCTGAAGCTAGCTAGCATTGAGCAAAGGTGGATAAATGTCATCCCCTGTGGGTGGCTCCAAAAAACTGTGGTCATCACCAAGTTCAAAGAGTCTCTTAGCTTCCCTATTGCTATGAGATTATTCCAGCCACTTAAGAGCTCAACGGGGGCATGGCGTCCACCAAAGTTGCCCACAGGATCCATGTAACACAGTCATGGCCTCCAGCCTCAAAGCCACATCTCTTCCCAGAGGTCCACCTGCCCAGGCAAGACCTTTCACGTATACCACCCTCAGTCCAGCCAAAGGGAGCTCCTCTCGTGCCCTCCTCTGACCAGACCAACCCCACAGAGCATGGAGCATATGGTTACTTGCAGCCCAGTCTCTCTCTTCCTTGATCACTCTAAGCACTCAAGAGTCTGGAGCTCCTTACCCCAACAACTCCGAGCCTGATTTAAGGCCTGCATGAGCCTCTTCCCAGAGCTCCGTCCTCCCAAGGGCAGATGGAGCTACTCTGCACACTCTCAGGCCTCAGAAGCTGCTATTTGTTGTGGAGAGACTAGGGCACAATTATATGGGGTGTCCACATGCTTGCAGGAGAGGCTTTTCATGGTAATGAATGGAGCTGCAGGTGAGAAGAGAAAAGGGCCGTTTGTCCCCTGACCCCACTCTCCCCACAATGAATCTACCCACAGGGCCTCAGCACTTGCCTCTGGGGCCACCTCTAAGACTATCACCCTGTCCCTGCTGGCGTAGTAGTCTTTCCTCTTCTTTTCTTCTCATCTCATGGCAAATCTGACTTCAGTTTTGGGTTTTCTTAAAGCTATTTCCATACTACCAAATCCATCACCTCTTCTTTATTCCCACCACTACACCCTACCTTTTTAGAAGTTACCCTTAGATAACTTCTAAATGTCTCTATACTCTTCTCCTCAACACCCACCTATCCTCCATCCTATTCTGCCATTGTGAGAAATTTTCTAAATTGGCTTAAAAGCCTCTGGAGGCTCTCCAGCACTTTCTGAATAGATTTGAAACTCCTTAGCATGGATGGAGGGTCTCCAGCCTATTGCTCCAGTGCCAGGTCCAGTCAATCACAAGGGAGGACCATGCCCTTCCACACCTCTGATCTCTTGCACCTGCACTCTGCTTGGTCTGCAGCACTCATTCCAGCCACTTAGCACTCACTCTTCTCCCTGATGTAACTTAAGGGGCACTACTTTTGGAAAGCCTTTTAGAACTTTCATCTGACTTAGGGAGCCCTCCTCTGTGCTCCCAAAACACTGAAGCACCACTCTGTTATATTTCTCTGCTTTAACCTAAAATAATAAATCCCTTAAAAGTAAGGACCAACTCTTTTGTCTGTATTTCCACCACCGGAAATATAGATCACTTTTTAAAAAAAAAAAAAACTTTTTTAAAACCACTGTAAATAGCTGTATGTAAGGCATTCAGACTTGGAAAATCTGCCATAATCATTTTGAAAACTGAAAATCACTTCCTGCTTCTGGTTTGTGAGAGCTGTATTTATTATTCTTCTTTATATAAAATAAAGACCTTGAAGGTAAAACCACACAATTTACATAAGTGAAAATACTATTAGTAAACAAACAGTGTGAAAAACGTTCATCCATGCTAGTAATCAAGAAACGCAAATTAAAGCACTGTTGAGAAACATTTTGCACATTAGACTAGCCAAAAATATTTAATGACAAAAACCTAAGGTTGATTACAGTGAAACTGTTACATCTTTGACTGTTTCTGGCATTGTAAATTGTTACAACCTTTTTGGAAAGCAATTAGGCAATATTTATTTAGAATTCATGAAGATATTCATACCTTTTGACCTAGTAATTGTACTCTTGGGATTTAGCCTACTCAATACAAGTTTTTTAAATTCTACAAAATGCTACAAAGTATTCAATGGTGCCTTATAATAGCAAAACCCTGAAAGTAGTGTAGTTGCCCAAATGTGTCTTAACATACATAAACATAAGCTGGGATAAGATGTTTGCAACCCACATAATAACCAATAAGGAATTCATACCAAAACAAGATTTTTAAAACTCCTACAAATTAATAAGAAAAAACAAACCAGCAGGAGATATTTGAACAGGCATGAAATGAAACTTTTTATTTCAAAGATTATAAAATATAAATTGTCACTAGACATTGAAAACAATGCGCCACTTCATTAAGGATTCAGAAAAATGTAAATTAAAACCAAACTAAGCTATCATTTACATTCACCTAAATGGCAAAAATAAATAAGTGACAGCCAAATGTTGATTGCCCATGACTTATAACCTAGGAATTTTTGTCTTCAGAATCTGTCTAGCCTAGAGGACCTGGAGTTACACTACAAGATAGGCACAAGAAGGTTTGTAGCAGCACCTTTTGTGAGAGCAAATTACCAGAAATAGCCCAAACATCTATCAGCAGCAAAATAAATTATGGTATATTCCACAATGGAATACTACACATCACAGGAAATGAATAAACTATACTGTACACTGCAACATAGAGGAATCTAGGTTAAATTGTTGGGTGGATAATCCAAGTAAGATGAAAGTGTATAAAGTACAATTCCATTTGTAGAAATTTCAAAAAAATTTACAATTAAGTTTATTGGTTAATTATTGGCTAATTGGTTAGAGATATACCAATATGAAAAACTAATTAAAGCCTTGGGGAAAAAATACCAAATTTAGAATAATTTCCTCTGGGGAGGTTAAGAAAAAGAGATTGGAAGGGGACACAGGATCTCACAGGTAAAGGAGGGTTTCCATTTCTATAATTGGGTGGTTAGCATGTGAGAATTAGTTGTATTATTGTTCTTTATATCCCCACATATTTTGTAAATATTATTTTATATCTTCTCAATATTTAATAAAAATTATTTGTATTAATAAAAAGGAGCAGGTCACAAGATGCAAATATAATATATCCCACCCATATAAAGTAGAGACGTATCAGCACAAATGGTCACGTGAGATGTAGACAGAATGTTATCAGTAAATAGACAGAATGTTATTAGTGGTCTCGGCCATAGCTACAAGGCAACTTAAATTTGATTGGAAAGGTTAAATTTTCAGCATTATTATGTATAATCTTAATATAGCAAAAGAAAATTATAAACATTCCATTTTGGAGAGTAAAAAGAAGTAGATCCATGTGATGGGATTGAATTTGGATATATTTTGCCTGTAGGACTTTTCCTGCATTTCCTTTTTGTCCTTTTCCCTTGATAGCCATCACTTTAATATCATTCACTGTCTCAAAGGTCACTCATTGATTGGAGGACACCAAAGAGAAAAAAAAGAGAGGAAAAACTCTTGGCCTTGAACTTCAAAATAGACTGTGTGCATCCCTAACAGAGGAAAAAGCTTGAAAGCCAATGCTATTGATTTGCCAGATCATGCATTTGGAACTTACTGAAGTAAGCTGAGTTTAGAATTCATGCAATCCATAATAAATGGTAATGACAGTAGTTGCAGAGCCTCACTATACTTGAAAGAACTCAAATTTCTCTTGTATATCCAAAAGGGATACAAAATAGGACTGGTAGAGCCTTCTAATTGGGACTAAGGAAACATAAAGTGAGCTACATGGACATAACTCATGGCCAGGGCAGACTCCAACATATCAGCAGATGCAGCAATGCAGAGACCAGCAATTAAAGATACAATGGATGAGTTATACCTCGGCAGATGCCAGAGGATGTTGGCCATATGCCCCTTCCCACTATTGCCTAAACACAGCATAACAACACATCACCTGAAACTAAAATGTTACACTGAGGAGAAGGGAGGGGTTGAATTGACTAAAAGCTCATTTCGAAAGTTTGAATCTATCTGGAAGTAACTCCTTAGGTTTCATCATTAGGAACAATGGACCTGGAATAAAAATAAAGTTTGGGATAAAAGAAATGAAGGTATATTTGTTGTGCAGAGCTTGGGAAATGTCATAATCAATACATCTGTATTTTTAATCCCATTAAAAAGGCATGTGGGTTTGCATAAAAACATTCTGAAAAAACAGGGGATTTTTATTCATATATATATCCTAAAATATTTTACAATAAGCACGTGTTTTGAGACTGGACAAAATTATAAAGCTAACTCCATTTTTGAAATATAAAAAAACTATGTAAATTCAATGTTATTACTTTTTCCTCTTTCCCAGTACTGTGTATTTAGCGTCTGAATTATGGTAATGTAGGGTTTTTTTATACCTACACATATATTACATTTTTTATGAAAGTAATGCATTAAAAGAATATCCAAAAGATTTAATCAGAAAACAAACTAAGAAAATTCATCATGACCTGTCCTGCCCTAAAAGAAATACTAAAAGGAGTTCTTCAGGCTAAAATCAAAGAATATCATATAGTAACTTAAATCTACAAAAAGATAAAAAGGTCACCAGTAAAGGTAACTACATGGGTAAATATAAGAGACGGCATAAACGTATTTGTGTTTGTAACTCTTTTCTTCTCTCATATGTTTCAAAAGACAACTGTACAATGCAATAATTATAAAATTGTGTAGGTGGGCTTATAATGTATAAAGATGTAATTTGTGTAACAAGAATCACACAAGTAGAAGGTGGGAATGAAGCAGTATTCAAACAAATTTTTGTATTGAAATTAAGTGGATAATAATTAGCAAATAAAATTTAAAATTGATATTAAAATCTCCAATGTAACTACTAAAAAAAAAAAAACCTCAAAAATACAGTAAAAGAAACAAAAAGGGAATTAAATAGTACAAGGGAAATATCAATTTAACACCAAAGAAAGCAGTAAAACAAAAAAGACATCAGACTCACAGATAACAAATAGCAAGAGATCAAATGTAAATGCTACTTCTTACCAGTAATTACATTAAATATAATTGATTAAACACTTTAATCAAAAAGCCGAGATCAGCAGACTGGATGAAGAAAAAGGAAAAAATATGATCCAAATATATGCTTTCTATAAGATACACATTTTAGTATCAAAGGCACATATAGGTCAAAAGAAAAGACATGGAAAATATATATCCTACAAAGAGTAACCAAAAGAGAATTACTAAAGTGGTTATACTAATATTCAACTAAATATGCTTTAAAACAAAAATATTTTCTAGAGACAAAAGACATTTTATAATAATAAAAAGACCAGCCCATGAGGAAAATATAATAATTACAAACTTATATGTACCTAATAACTGAGCCCCAAAATGTATGAAGCAAACACTGACAGAATTGAAAAGAAAAATCGGCAATTCAAAGTGAATAGTTGGAAATTTTAATATCCCCACTTTCCATAAAGAATAAAACAAATAGGCAGAGATCAACAAGGAAATAGAATACTTGAGCAATTATCCCTAACAGACGTCTTATAAAACACTCTATCTAACAGCAGCAAAATATGCATTCTTCTCAAGCACATATTCTCCAGGATATCCCATATGTTAGGCCATAAAACAATCCCAAATTTTTTTAAAGAATCAAAATCATACAGCGTATGTTCTCTGACACAGTAAAATGAAAATTGAAATCATTAAAATAAGGAATGTTGAAAATTTATAAATGCATGTAAACTAGATAACAAACTCTTAACCATTGGATCAAAGGAGAAATCACAAGGCAAATTAGAAAATACTTTGAAATTAATGAAAACAAAAGCACAACACACTAAAATTATTAGTGCAGTTAAATATGGGCTTAGAGGAAAATTAAGAGCTCTAAATGTCTATACTTTAAAAAGAAGAAAAATCCCAAATCAATAACATAATCTTCTACCTTAAGAAACTGGGGGAAAAAAGAGCAAACTAAACCCAAAGCAAGCAGAAAGAAGAAAATAACAGAGTGAAAATAATTGAAATAGGGGATATAAAAGCAATAGAAAAAAAATCAGTGAAACCAAAAGTTGAATCTTTTAAAAGATCAATAATACAGACAAATCTTTAGCTAGACTGACTGTATCAGTCCACTAGGGCTTCCATAACAGAATGCCTTAGTCTGGGTGGCTTAAACAAAAGAAATTTATTTTCTCACAGTTCTGGAGGCTATAATTTCAACATCAAGGTGCCAGCAGGGTTAGTTTCTGGTGAGTTCTCTTTCCTTGGCTTACAGAGGACTGTAAACAAAATAGTAAACAAACAATGAATAGAATAGAACTTTCTGAACCTGATAAATGATGTCTACAAAAAACTCCACAGCTAGCATACCTAAACTTGAAAAAACTGAATGCTTTCCCTTAAGTTAGGAATAAAACCAAGGTGTCTGTCCTCTTCACTTCTATTTACCATTGTACTGGATATTCTAGCCAGGGTAATTAGGCAAGAATAAGAAATAAAAGATATCCAGATTGGAAATAAAGATGTAAAACTACCTCTGGTCTGCAACTCCCAGCAAGATCAACACAGAAGGCAGGTGATTTCCGCATTTCCAACTAAGGTGCCCAGCTCATCTCACTGGGACTGGTTAGACAGTGGGTGCAGCCCATAGAGGGTGAGCCAAAGCAGGGTAGGGCGTTACCTCACCTGGGAAGTGCAAGGGGTCTGGGAACTCCCTCCCCTAGCCAAGGGAAACCCTGAGGGACTGTGCCATGATGGTGCATTCCAGCCCAGATACGAGGCTTTGCCCATGTTCTTTGCAACCTGCAGACCAGTAGATTCCCTCAGGTGACGACACCACCAGGGCCCTGGGTTTCAAGCACAAAACTTGGCAGTCGTTTAGGCAGACACTGAGCTAGTTGCAGGAGTTTTTGGGTTTTTTGTTTTCTGTTTTTTTTTTTTTTCTTTTTTCCATACCCCAGTGGCACCTGGAATGCCAGTGAGGCAGAATCATTCACTCCCCTGGAAAGGGGGCTGAAGCCAGGGAGCCAAGTGGTCTAGCTCATCAGATCCCACCCCTACAGACCCGGCAAGCTAAGATCCACTAGCTTGAAATTCTCACTGCCAGCACAGCAGTCTGAAGTCGACCTGGGATGCTCGAGCTTGGTGTGGGGAGGGGCTTGAGTAGGCAGTTTTCCCCTCACTGTGTAAACAAAGCCACTGGGAAGTTTGTACTGGGCGGGGCCCACCACAGCTGGGCAAAGCCACTGTAGCCAGACTGCCTCTCTAGATTCCTCCTCTCTGGACAGGGCATCTCTGAAAGAAAGGCAGCAACCCCAGTCAGGGGCTTATAGATAAAACTCCCATCTCCCTGGGACAGAGCACCTGGGGGAAGAGGCAGCTGTGGCACAGCTTCAGCAGACTTAAACATTCCTGCCTGCCGGCTCTGAAGAGAGCAGCAGATCTCCCACCACAGTGCTTGAGCTTTGCTAAAGGACAGACTGCCTTCTCAAGTGGGTCTCCCCGTGCCTCCTGACTGGGAGACATTTCCCAGCAGGGGTCGACAGACACCTCATACAGGAGAGCTCTGGCTGGCATCTGGCGGTGATACTCAAGAAACAGGGTCTGGAGTGGACCTCCATCAAACTCCAGCAGACCTGCAGCAGAGGGACCTGACTCTTAGGAGGAAAACTAACAAACAGAAAGGAATAGTATCAACATCAACCAAATGGACGCCCACACAAAAACCACACCCAAAGGTCACCAGCATCAAAGATGAAAGTTAGATAAATCCACCAAGATGGGGAAAAACCAGCTCAAAAAGGCTGAAAATTCCAAAAACCAGAACAACGCTTCTCCTTCAAAGGATCACAGCTCTTCTCCAGCAAGGAAACAAAACTGGATGGAGAAAGAGTTTGACAAATTGATAGAAGTAGGCTTCAAAAGGTGGGTAATAACAAACTCCTCCAAGCTGAAGGAGCATATTCTAACACAATTCAAGGAAGCTAAAAAGCTTGAAAAAAGGTTAAACGAATTGCTAACTAGAATAACCAGTTTAGAGAAGAATTTAATGACCTGATGGAGCTGAAAAACATAGCATGAGAACTTCATGAAGCCTACACAAGTATCAGTAGCTGAATTGGTCAAGTGGGAGAAAGCATATCTATCAGAGATTGAAGATCAACTTAATGAAATAAAGCATGAAGACAAGATTAGAGAAAAAAGAATGAAAAGGAATGAACAATGCCTCCAAGAAATATGGGACTATGTTAAAAGACCAAACCTACGTTTGATTGGTGTACCTGAAAGTGATGGGGAGAATGGAACCAAGTTGGAAAATACTTTTCAGGATATTATCCAGGAGAACTTCCCCAACCTAGCAAAACAGGCCAACATTCAAATTAGGGAAATACAGAGAACACAAAAAGGATACTCCTTGAGAAGAGCAACCCCAAGACACATAATCGTCAGATTCACCAAGGGTTGAAATGAAGGAAATAATGTTGAGGGCAGCAGGAGAGAAAGGTTGGGTTGCCCACAAAGGGAAGTCCATCAGACTAACAGCAGATATCGCTACAGAAACCCAACAAGCCAGAAAAGAGTGGGAGCTAATATTTAACATTCTTAAAGAAAAGAATTTTCAGCCCAGAATTTCATATCCAGCCAAACTAAGCTTCATGAGCAGGGAGAAATAAATCCTTTGCAGAGAAGCAAATGCTGAGAGATTTTGTCACCACCAGGCCTGTCTTACAAGAGCTCCTGAAGAAAGCACTAAATACAGAAAGGAAAACTGGTACCAGCTACTGCAAAAACATACAAAATTGTAAAGACCATCGACACTGTGAAGAAACTGCATCAACTAACGGGAAAAATAACTAGCTAGCATCATAATGACATGATCAAATTCACACATAATAATGTTAACCTTAAATGTAAATGGGCTAAATGCCCCAATTAAAAGATACAGATTGGCAAATTAGATAGAGTTGAGACCCATCCATATGCTGTATTCAGGAGACCCATGTCATGTGCAAAGACACACACAGGCTCAAAATAAAGGGATGGAGGAAAGTTTACCAAGCAAATGGAAAGCAAAGCAGGAAAGCAAGGTACAATCCTAGTCTCCGATGAAACAGACTTTAACCCAACAAAGATCAGAAGATACAAAGAAGGGCATTACATAATGGTAAAGGGATCAATGCAATGAGAAGAGCTAACTGTCCTAAATAAATATACACCCAATACAGGAGCACCCATATTCCTAAAGCAAGTTCTTAGAGACCTACAAAGAGACTTAGACTCCCACACAACAATAGTGGAGACTTTAACACGCCACTGTCAATAACAGACCGATCAATGAGACAGAAAATTAGCAAAGGTATTCAGGACTTGAACTCTGCTCTGGACCAAGTGGACCTAGTAGACATCTACAAAACTCTCCACCCCAAATCAACATTACATATATTCTTCACAGCACCACATTACACTTATTCTAAAATTGACCACACAATTGGAAGTAAAACACTCCTCAGCAAATGCAAAAGAATGGAAATCATAATGAACAGTCCCTCAGACCACAGTGCAATCAAATTAGAACTCAGGATTAAGAAATTCACTCAAAACCACACAACCACGTGAACCTGAACAACCTGCTCCTGAATGACTGCTGGGTAAATAACAAAATTCAGGCAGAAATAAATAAGTTATTTGAAATCAATGAGAAAAAGACACATTATACCAGAATCTCTGGGACACAGCTAAAGCAGAGTTTAGAGGGAAATTTATAGCACTAAATGTCCACAGGAGAAAGCAGAAAAGATCTAAAATCAACACCCTAACATCACAATGAAAAGAGCTAGAGAAGCAAGAGAAAACAAATTCAAAACCTAGCAGAAGATAAGAAACAACTAAGATGAGAGCAGAACTGACAGACATAGAGACATGAAAAACCTTTCAAAAAATCAAAGAAACCAGGAGATGGTTTTTTGAAAAGAATAACAAAATAGATAGACCTCTAGCCAGACTAATAGAGAAGAAAAGAGAGAACAATCAAATAGACACAATAAACATCATAAAGGCATATCACCACTGATCCCACAGGAATACACATTACTGATGGTACTATAAACACCTCTGACAGTGCTAAAAATACCTGTATGCAAATGAACTAGAAAATCTAGAAGAAATGGATGAATTCCTGGACACATACACCCTCCCAACGGATGAACCAGGAAGAAGTAAAATCCCTGAATAGACCAATAACAAGTTCTGAAATTGAGGCAATAATTAATAGCCTACCAACCAAAAAAAAGTCCAGGACCAGACAGATTCACAGCTGAATTCTACCAAAGGTACAAAGAGGAGCTGGTAACACTCCTTCTGAAACTATTCCAAACAATAGAAAAAGAGAGACTCCTCCCTAACTAATTTTATGAGGCCAGCATCATCCTGATACCAAAACCTGGCAGAGACACAACAACAACAACAAAAAATTTCAGGCCACTATCCCTGATGAACATTGATGCAAAAATCCTCAATAAAATACTGGCAAAACAAATCCAGCAGCACATCAACAAGCTTATCCACCACGATCAAGTTGGCTTCATTCCTGGCATGCAAGGCTGGTTCAACATATGTAAATCAATAAACATAATAAACATAATCCATCACATAAACAGAACCAATGACCAAAAGCACTTGTTTATCTCAATAGATAAAGAAAAGACCTTTGATAAAATTCAATACCCCTTCATGCTAAAAACTCTCAATAAACTAGGTATTCATGGAACATATCTCAAAATAATAAGAGCTATTTATGACAAACTACAGCCAATATCATACTGAATGGGCAAAAGCTAAAAGTATTCCCTTTGAAAACCAACACAAGGCAAGGATGCCCTCTCTAACCACTCCTATTCAACATAGTATTGGAAGTTATGGTCAGGGCAATCAGGCAAGGGAAAGAAATAAAGGGTATTCAATTAGGAAAAGAGGAAGTTGAATTGTCTCTGTTTGCAGACGACATGATTGCATATTTAGAAAACCCCATCATCTCAGTCCACAATCTCCTTAAGCTAATAAGCAAATTCAGCAGTCTCAGGATACAAAATCAATGTGCAAAAATCACAAGCATTACTATACACCAATAATAGACAAAAGAGAGCCAAATCGTGAGTGAACTCCCATTCACAAGTGCTTCAAAGAGAATAAAATAACTAGGAATACATCTTACAAGGGATGTGAAGGACCTCTTCAAGAACTACAAACCACTGCTCAAGGAAATAAAAAAGGACACAAACAAATGGAAAAACATTCCATGCTCATGGATAGGAAGAATCAATATCATGAAAATGGCCATACTGCCCAAAGTAATTTATAGATTCAATGCTATCCCCATCAATCTACCATTGACTTTCTTCACAGAATTAGAAAAAACTCCTTTAGATTTCATATGGAACCAAAAAAGAGCCCGTATAGCCAAGATAATCTTAAGCAGAAAGAACAAAGCTGGAGGCATCACGTGACCTGACTTCAAACCATACTACAAGGCTACAGTAACCAAAACAGCATGGTACTGGTACCAAAACAGATATATAGACTGATGAAACAGAACAGAGCCCTCAGAAATAACGCCACACATCTACAACCATCTAATATTTGACAAACCTGACAAAAAGAAGCAATGGGGAAAGGATTCCTTATTTAATAAATGGCGTTTGGAAAACTGGCTAGCCATATGCAGAAAACTGAAATGGACCCCTTCCTTACACTTTATACAAAAATTAACTTAAGATGGATTAAAGACTTAAAAGTAAGACCTAAAATCATAAAAACCCTAGAAGAAAACCTAGGCAATACCATTCAGGACACAGGCATGGGCAAAGATTTCATGACTAAAACACCAAAAGCAATGAAAACAAAATCCAAAATTGACAAATGGGATCTAAGTAAACTGAAGAGTTTCTGTATAACAAAAGAAACTATCATCAGAATGAACAGGCAACCTACAGAATGGGAGAAAATTTTTGCAATCTATCCATCTGACAAAAGGCTAACATCCAGAATCTACAAGGAACTTAAACAAATTTACTTGAAAAAAACAAACAGCCCCATCAAAAAGCGGGCAAAGGATATGAACAGACACTTCTCAAAAGAAGACATTTATGCAGCCAACAACATATGAAAAAAAGCTCATCATCACTGGTCATTAGAGAAATGCAAATCAAAACCACAATGAGATACCATCTCATGTTAGTTAGAATGGTGATCATTAAAAGTCAGGAAACCACAGATGCTGGAGAGGATGTGGAGAAATAGGAATGCTTTTACACTATTGGTGGGAGTGTAAATTAGTTCAGCCTTTGTGGAAGACAGTGTGGTGATTCCTCAAGGATCTAGAACTAGAAATACCATTTGACCCAGCAATCCCATTCCTGGTTATATACCCAAAGGATTATAAATCTTGCTACTATAAAGACACATGCACATGTATGTTTATTGCAGCACTGTTCACAATAGCGAAGACTTGGAACCAACCCAAATGCCCATCAATGATAGACTGGATAAAGAAAATGTGGCACACTTATACCATGGAGTACTATGCAGCCATAAAAAAGAATGAGTTCATGTCCATTTCAGGGACGTGAATGAAGCTGGAAATCATCATTCTCAGAAACTAACACAGGAACAGAAAACCTTCTCACTCATAAGTGGGAGTTGAACAGTGAGAACACATGGACACAGGGAGGGGAATATCACACACTAGGGTCTGTCGGGGAATTGGGGGCTTGGGGAGGGATAGCATTAGAAGAAACACCTAATGTAGATGACGGGTTGATGGGTGCAGCAAACCACCATGGTACGTGTATACCTATGTAACAAAACTGCACGTTCTGCACATGTATCCCAGAAGTTCAAGTATAATAACAAAAAAAAAAGAATGGGGGAAAATATTTTGAAATTGTATCCAAGAATTATAAACAACTATTCTAAGTCAACAAACAAAAAAATGGCAAATATGGAGGAGTAAGTTCTAGTGTTCTATATCACTGGAGAATGACTATAGTTAACAATAATGTGCCACATTGTTTCACATAGCTAGAAGGAAGATATTGAAAGTTCCCAAC
Organism: Theropithecus gelada; assembly: GCF_003255815.1. Lineage (NCBI taxonomy): Eukaryota > Metazoa > Chordata > Mammalia > Primates > Cercopithecidae > Theropithecus > Theropithecus gelada. The sequence continues at coordinate 89,642,890 of NC_037671.1, read as the reverse complement.
ACAAGGAAATGATAAATGTCTGAGAAGATGGATATGCTAATTACCTTGACCAGATCACTGTACATTATATGTATCAAAACATCACTATGTGCCCTATGAATATGTGCAATTATTATTTGTCTATTTTTTAAAAAAGCAGTGATATATCCCTGCGAAAAGGACAAATAACCCAATGAAAAACAGACAAATACTTTGAGTGGATATTTTTCTGAAGATGTAGATTTGGCACATGAAAATACCTTCAGCAGGGAATATCACACACTGGAGCCTGCCGGTGAGTGGGAGTCTAGGGGAGGGATAACATTAGGAGAAATACCTAATGTAGATGATGGGTTGATGGGTGCAGCAAATCACCATGGTATGTGTATACCTATGTAACAAACCTGCATGTTCTGCACATGTACTCCAGAACTTAAAGTATCATAATAATAATAATAAAAGAAAATACCCTCAAAATACCCTCAGCATCATTTGTCAATAAGGAAATGCAAATCAAAACAATAATGTGATACCTTTTCACACCCACACCCACTAGGATGGGCTAAAATGACACAAACAGATGATAGCAAATGTCAGTGAGGGTATGGAGAAACTGGAAACTTCATTCATTGCAGCAGGACTGCAAAATTGTACAGTTACTCTGGAAAACAGTTTGGCAGTTTCTCAAAATATTAAACATAGAATTATACAATCCAGCAATTCTACTTCTAAGTATATACCCAAAAGAAATAAAAGCATATGCTCACACAAAAACTTGTACATGAATATTCACATCAATGGTATTATTATTATTACTATTATTATTGAGACAGAATCTCGCTCTGTCATCCAGGCTGGAGTGCAGTGGCACGATCTTGGCTCACTGCAAACTCTGCCTCCCAGGTTCAAGCAATTATCCTGCCTCATCCTCCCGAGTAGCTGGGATTACAGGCACCCACCATCTCACCTGGTTAATTTTTGTATTTTTAGTGGAGACGGGGTTTCACCATGTTGGCTAGGTTGGTCTTGAACTCCTGACCTCAGGTGATCCACCCACCTCAGCCTCCCAAAGTGCTGGGATTACAGGCATGAGTCACTGCACCTGGTGTAATACCCGAAAAGCAGACACAACCCAAAAGTTCATCAAATGATTAATGAAAAAACAAAATGTGGTATTACAACACATTTGGCCATAAAACAGAAGGAAGTACTGATACATACCGTAACTTGAGTGAGACTCGAAAACATGTTAAGTGAAAGATGTCACTGAGAAAAGATCACATATTACATTATTCCATTGATATAAAATATCCAGAACAGGCAAATCTATGGACACAGAAAGTAGATGATGATTGGCAGGGGCTGACATGAAGGCACGGGAGAAATGAAAAGTAACTGCCAATAGGGCTGGGATTACTTTGAGTATGAGGAAAATGTTTCAAAATTCAGGCAGTAGTGATGGTTACACAACTCTATCAATACACTAAAAATCACTGAATTGTATACTTTAAAATGGTGCATTTTGTGGTATGTAAATTATACCTCAGTAAAGGTGGGTTGTTTTTGGAAAAAATAATGTTAAGAGCAACAAGATCAGGCCCCAAATTGGAAACAACCCAAATGTCCACCAAAGGTAGAAAAGATTAATGGGATATTATACTACAATGGGAAAAAGCAAACTGCTCCACATGGAACAACGTGAATGACTCTCATAAAAGATAAAATGAGCAGAAGCCCGTCATGAAGAGCACATAGTGTGGTGTTGGAAATTATAATAGAGCCTGCGGTGGCACATGAAAGGGACTTCGAGGGAACTGGTCATGTTTTATTTCTTTATCTGGATGCTGTGTACTGATAGCGTGAACATGTAAACTTTGAAAAAAACTCTTCGAACTGTGTATTTGTGATTCATGCATGTTGATATATGACTATTATATTTCAATAACAAGCTTATGTACAAAAAATAGTATTTCTCTCCTGTACTATTTTCCAATGTAACCAACCAGAAAATAGAACAAAGAGGAATTAGATACCATTAATATTATTTAATTATGTGTGATCATTCGCTTATTCTCGAACTCAGTGGTTCTCAACTGGGGACAATTTTACTATCCAGAGGACATTTGGCAACATCTGGAGACATTTCTGATTGTCAAAGCTGAGGATGTGCTACTGGCATCTAGTGGGTAGAAGCTAGAAATCATGCTAAATATCCTAAAATGCTCAGGAAAGCTCCAAAACAAGAATTACCTAGCCCAAAATATCAACAGTGTCAACAGCATGCTCTAGTTCTTCCAATAACTGTAAATCCCATGAGGACAGCAATCATCTGTTTGGTTTATATCTTTATACCTAGAACCCATCAAAGTGCCTGGAACACAATAAGCTCTCAATGAAGTTGTTGAATTAATAAATGAATCCGTTTCTGTCTCTCCCTTTATTTTTCCCTTCCTCCCTCCCACTCCCTCACATACACATGCTCATGGAAAGATGCACACCTTTTGTCTTGCATCTTATGGTTTTCTAACTCTGACAGGCCTAAATGCACTGCATGCTTTAGAAGAATTTGCCTTTAAAAAACCAAGGCATACAAGCAAATCCCAAGAGGTGACCCAGGAAAAATGAGGCATGAAGCAGCCCACTCAGACTTCCATCTAGTAAGATTAAGCAAAGTGGTAGAGGGAGACTTTGAGGATCAAACACTTCAAAACAGTCATCAAGAAAAAAAAATCAAATAGGAATTTGGAGTTAAATCCTGAGATGATATTTTAAAATATGATTTCTCCCAGAGAGTTCTCTGTCCTTTATATCATATCCTTCAAAAATTTAGAACTGATTATAGCTGCAGTAGGTGGGCAGCTTCCTAAAGGATCTAGGATCATAGCCATTTCTCTCTGACTGATGGTCTGCACCTCTCATTTTGAGAAAAACTGTCTGAAAATGAAACGTGTCTGGGTTTAATTTTTAAACTTTTTCTGAAGTTCCGAATGGAGGACCTCTACTTTCTACTTTCAAATCTAACCAGATAGCATTTAGAAGACATGGGCAGCCAGCAAAGATGCTTAATAAACACCTCTCAAATTATTTGTGTGAATTCGGACAAGCCAATACTTGTGGGCTTTAGTTTTCTCATCTGTGAAGTATGTGAATTAGACTGAACAACCTCAATGCCTTTTCACCTTAAATTTGATGATTCAATGACTGAAAAAGTCAGAAATTGTAAGCTCTAATGAGGTGATATTTTGAGCTTTGCCACACATCACGGGGTTTTTCTAGATAGTTTCCCTATTAAAGCACAAAGCAACAGCTTCGCTTGATACCACCAACAGGTGTGTAATTAAGCCTGATCTTTCTCTAGCATAGTTCATTTTCCACTGATGGGTCTACAATTAAAACAACTCCCTCCCCAGAGAAGGATACATCAGTGTTATACTTTTCATCTTTAATTACACTGGTTGAAGATGAGTAAATGCGCCCGAGATCCCAATTGGGAGGGAGCAGATTCATTAGGTGGTTGGTAATATGCCATCCAGTCTGCATTTCAGGTTACTGTCTCTACACAGCAAAGATGGCCTTCAACAAATCTGCTCAAATATCCTGATGATTAAGTCCATCCGCTACTGCCTACCTTTGCACTAGAAATGTAATTAAGGAATATTAAAGATCTCGACCCCGCAGAAAGATAAGTACAGTGTCAAAGCCAAAGGTAATTTACTACTTCAATGCTTTTAGTAGAAGGGCCAAAACAGCCTGTTAATGCTTTATAGAAGAAAAGGGAGAGTTTCCAAATTTTTATATTACCGTCTCCTTCCCAGTAGATCTCTACTACAGTGTGCACTCACTCTCTCTCTCTTGCTCTCTCTCTCCCCCCTCCTCATAGCACTAATACAACCAAACTTCATCTATTCATACTTATTTGTTCATTTGTATAGTGTCTGACTTCTTTCTTCATTGGAATTACAGCTTTTCATGTAAGGATTGAAAGAGCATCTGTTTCATTTAAAACCATGTGACCACCAGCAGCACAGTAACTGACCTTTGGCACCCACTAAACATTTGGGGGTTTGAGGTAAGCAATGTTGAGCCAGTTTGCCAGATTTGGCATTTCGCTGGCGTACTTAGTAGGGTTTTCATCGTTTGATTTTCACTCAGTTCAATGACTTAATATTCAATTCCCATAGATCTAGTTAGGTCAAAGTTTTTACGTCTAAACCCAATCTGGGAGTGTTGTCCTTTAGCAACAGGTCTAGTTGCTCAGCTCACTCTCTCTGGGCCCAATTCATCTTGGCTTCTGCATGGCAGCATTAGTCACCCAGGTCTAATTCACCTGCTCCCTAGGCTGCTTCCCAGCCACTATGGGGGAAATTGGCCTGTTTTTCAGGCAGAGAAGCATAACAGAACTTGCCGGAAGGAACTTGTGAAAACATACTTTCCGCAGGCCCCAGTCTGACCTCTTATTATGTTTCCCACCTCCTGCCTGAACACACCATCCTGACTTTGTGTGAATATCCTGAACTCAAAACAGAGAATTAGGATTTTCAACACCTATAAAACCAGACCCCTAAATGGTCTTGGATTCTGGGCTGCATGCAGAAAATATCTCTCTTTAGCAAAAACACATTTCCTTCGGTCTCTGCCTTCAGACAGGACTGCATCTACCTGAACTTGCCTTTTTTTCAGTAGGACATTACTGAGGCTTCAAACTATAGTCCATAAGATCCAACATTTCATCACTTTGCTACCAAGCTCCTTAATTAATGCCCCAGCCTCGGTAAGCACATGGCCCAAGCAACAAAATACCAAAAGTGGCACTTTAATCATCTGCTTCACTATCGCATCACACAGTTTTCCATTTCACAACCCAAGATGTTATTTACAAGTGCGAATTTATTACAGTGTGATGGAAGGGTCTTCACTTTCTTCCACTCAACCGAAATCAGCCTGCTTATTTTACATTGTGAGATCATTTTTTTGTAACCCCAAATTCTAAAATCTTGTATCAATTAGAAGTTTTTCTGATGCAAGTGAGAGAAAATATAGCTTAAGCAACATCAAGCAAACAAAAATGTTTTAATGGCTCACATAACTAAAAGGTTCAGGCTTGACTAGCTTGAAGACATAGTGGATTCAGATGTATCAAAGTGGTGGCCAACATTCCAGGATTACATCCTCCCAAAGTCAAATCTAGTGGAAAAGAACCCACGTTTTTGACTGTTCAATCACGAGGACTGGATTTAGGATTAATCCAAGCATTGGCTTGATTTGGGTCATATGCCCATCCCTAAGTCAACAGCTTAGGTACAGAGATGGCCAGACTGTGTCTTATGTTCAGTAGTGCCGGGGGCATAGTGAACTCCATCTGAAGCAAGTGGGTAGAGAGTGTGAGAGGAAGTTGTTTCCCCAAGGAATATGGAAATGCTGTTGCCAGAATGAATGACAGTACAGCAACTAAATCCTGGAAGGTCAAAACCGCAAATATCCCTGACTACTGGGATCTCAGCTGGGGGTTATTTTGCTCCTTAGGAGACCCTAACCAACATTTGAAGACTTTTCTATTGTCACCACTGGGGAAGACGCTATTGGCATCTAACGGGTAGAAGCCAGGATACTGCTAAACATTCTACAATTACAGGCCAGCCCCCTACAAAAAGAATTACCCAACCGAAAATGTCAATAGTGCCAAGATTGATAAACCCTGCCCTACAATAACTGAGATGAAATATTTCTGCTTGGGTGCACCAAAGGAAATGGAAGTGTGTACTGGAGAAGGCAGAGAATATCAACATACACAGAAGATTCACTATCCAGGTATATTAGTCTCACACTGCTATAAAAATACTACCTAAGAATGAGTAATTTATAAACAAAGGAGATTTAATTGACTCACAGTTACATAGGGCTGGGAAGCCTCGGGAAACTTAACAATCATGGCGGAAAGGGAAGCAGGCAGCTTCTTCACAAGGTGGCGGGAGAGAGAGGGAGCGTCTGAGGAAGGAGCTATCAAACACTTAAAAAACCATCAGATTTCTTGAGAACTCACTCAGGATCACAAGAACAGCATGGAGGAAACCGTCCCCATGATCCAGTCGCCTCCCAACAGGTCCCTCCCTTGACACGTGGGGATTATGGGGATTACAATTCAAGATGAGATTTGGGTGAGGGCACAGCCAAACCATGCCACCAGGCAACTTAGGGGATGAAGTGAGAAAAGGGTAAGTTTTCCCAAACACCTGACAAATAATATCTAAGACTTACGTGCATTCATTGTTCAGCCATAACTGAACTACACTTCCAAGAAGATGGCTACTACTATATATTAGTTTTTCATCCCACCAAAATCATAGCTTCTATACAGTAATCATTAGGCTAAAACTAATTGTTAAATATAATTAATGACCATCTGTTCACTCAATGGTCTTGCTTTAGTTCCTATGCTCATTGACTTCTCTGCATCATTTGAAATTTTTTACTACTTTCCCATTTCTCATGCAAAATTCTCTTCTCTCTTGGTTACTGTGGCTCCATATTTCATATTATACTCTATCTACCCTCCTCAGATATCTCATTGACTTTCTCTTTTCTTTAAATGAAACTTACTGTGTATATTTAAGATATATAACATGATGGTGTGGGATCCATATAGATAGTAAAAGAGGTTACCATAGTGAAGCAAATTAACAGAGCCATCATTTCACACAGTACCCACTTTTTTTGTTTGTTTGTTTTGGGGGCAAAAGCAGCTCTGTAGTTGTCAGATTAAACAGTCTTTCAGCACCTGCACCCAAAGTCAGCTCCCTAATTTCTGTCCCACTCTAGTAGGCAGGTCTCATTCTAGGCCTAGGACCCTCTATCCTGGACTAACCCACCCAGTTTTAAGTAACTGACCAAGATCCACTTCCTTCCCAAAATGTCATGCTCTCTGATGTCACAAATATTGCCCCTGCTTCAAGCCTAAGGTGAAACCACACTCTCCTCCCCAATTACCTTCAAGGAAGCATAGCCTGACAATGAATCTTCAGTCTGAACTAATTCCTGCTCTTTTTTTACCGCAATAATATATGGCCTATACAATTTATTTGACAATTAATCATACACTGCATTTTGACGTCTCTTCTACTACTTCCAATGGCTATTTGAATCAGTTTATTTTAACCTTCCACACATCTTGACTCATCTGTTTCAATAGTACAGGAGGCAGTCTTTCACAGAGGTTAACAGTATGGTTTTTGGAGCCATACTGCCTCTTCTTCTAGCTATGTAATCTCTAATTGCAGTTTTTCATATTTAAGGTGGTTAAAATAATAGTCCTTCCCCCATAAAGATTAACTAAGTTATGCATATGAAGTGCTTAGGACAATATAGTTGTGTTTATTTTATAATCAGAAAGTGCATGTTACTTTTTAAATATTATGAAACGAGATGATTTTTACCTCAGATAATTACTGTCTGTAGTGCCTGGTATATCCTCAAGGCCTCAGTTCCAACAAAGAAGGTGCATAGGTTAACAGCTGCAATGGAGACAGGCAAGCAAGTAGGATCCAGTGGGTAAGCAGCCACAGCATTTATAAGAATGGTATCACTGCACCATCTGCTTTGGGCCCAAGTTGTTTGCTCTTTGCTCTATTTGTCATGTCAGCTGATCACAGAAGGCCTTGGAAGACCAAGTTTTGATCTAGGCCCAAGATCAGAGGCTTCCAATCACAAAGCCATGGATTTTGAAAGTTCGCCCTCAATTGAGTTACTTATGGAAGTGCAAGGACTGTTTTATGTTGTTTAGGTTTTTAAAGTTGTCTCTGAGCTGCCAAAAACAATTCACACAGGAAAGTAGTAAAACATCAAAAAGCAAAGTAGCTTCATTTTAAAAAGTGTACTGCATACTCATCCAATGTTCTTCAGCATATTCATTTGTTATGGAGAGATATAAGGCTAGATCAAACGTGTATATACAACATGTTTGGAATCACTGAAATTTCTACAATGCTGTTAACAATTTTGGTTGCTTGTCACCAAATCAACAATAGTGATTCAAATATCCCTTCCCCTCTCGTATTTTGAATAGCCAGGATTGGCTCAAAGGGTTAACTAAGCATGAGAGAAAAACTGCATTCTCATTTGGATTTTGTGTGTGATGGATGTTGTGATGGCAAGACCCCCTGAGAACCTTCTAGATGGTGATTCAGGAGTTCTCAATTAACATGGTCATGGAACCCATCCAGCCTTCTTCGTTTTCTTCCCTAGTTTGTCTTGCAGGAGTAGTGTTCTTTAGGACACCAATCCAGAAAATGCAAAGTCAAAAACCCTTTCCATGACACATTTATGTCTCCAAAACTAACCCTGAAAATATCAGCCTGCTGGATAGAAAAAGACTTCTGATAATTTGTTCTCAAATCCTTAATCTCCAAGTTTTCAAAGAAGAAATGTATTAATTTGAAGACTATTTTGTTTCAGTGGGTGGAGGATTTTTGTTTGTTTATTTTCCAGGCATCAGAAGCTCTGTCTACAGACTTCCCATGCAAACATTCAATGATTTTTATGAAATTCCATCAGGATGAGGAATTTTCAAAAACTTTCCACTCCAAAACAAGGGAGAGATATGACATGACATGCTGGGATCGATTATTAGAACGCGATTTCTAAAAGGCAGAAGAATACCATCACCAGCACCATCACTTGCCAGGATGAGGACAGGCATTTAGAACGCCTGCTGCATTGGAGTAAGTTTAAAAAACCTCAAGAGATTCTGATACAGTTTCCAATTATCAGGTAAGACTAGGTGAGAATGGTCCTTCTCTCTGCTCCAGTTAACAAACCCTAATGGCTACTGACTCATTTCCCCATCTTCAACAAGTCAATGACTAGAGCACTTCAGCTCTGAAAGAATTTGTGTATACAAGTAGAAAGCTGACAAATATGAAGTGTCTCTTTCCTGGGACAAAATGAATCTATTTTCCAGTAAATAGATAATGACCAATAGATAATTTTTTCTTTTAATTATAGAGTTGTGTCTGTATAAAATTTGCGGTGATTAGAATTCCAAAAGCGTGGAAAACCTAAAACGACTGCATCGTAAGACAGCAGGAGAAATAACCACTCACCTTTTTTCCCAAGGTGAGAAACAATTTATTTAAGGGAGTAAAAGTGTATGCTGATTTTGTTCATTTTTATCACCAATGTAATATACATGGTAGAAAGAAGTCTTTTTTTAACAAGTGGGCTAATAAACATTTTGCAGTTATTTATCAGGCTATTATAATGCAATCTCGGCTACGTATTTCAAATCCCATAACTTCTTTATTTCTTAATTTCAGAAGGTCAGCAACATAATGGGGCTGAGAATTTTCTTCTGCTACTAAATCCCCAGAGTTGAAGCCTTAAACTGATCACTTTCCTTTTACCTTTCTGCAAAGTTCAAATTACTAATCAACAGAAGAGAAAGTCCCAGTTGTGTAATGTTTTCACATTAACTTCTTTGACTATGTACTGGGTTCAATAGTCTGAAAAAAGATTTCTCTTAATGCTACATTTTTCCTAGAAATTTACATCAGATGAAAGTCCCCAGGCGATATTCAAGATAATAAATGAGTGTCAGGGTGAGGGATTATCTAAATCTTTCCATGGCCCCTCAATCAAAATGCAATTAATAATGAACTCTCTGCCTGAAAAAATATATACAGTCTGTCTCAGTAAATAAACACAATGAGAGCAAGAGTTTCTTAGATGAGGTGATTTGTGTTATAACAATATTCACTGCAGGTAAGAACATAATAGTTTATATTTTTTATATTGCTATCATCTGGCACAAACTTCACTCTGTACTTTTTTTGTTCATTCATTAATTTATTAATTCAAAACCACAGAACAAAACATAAAGTGATTATTAGTGTTTCCATTTATTATCATCATTATTATTTTAGTTCATAAGTTTCTTAACTAGTCCCAGTTTCCATACCTGCTAAAGCCAGTATTTGAACCCACTAAACTGCATTGCTTCATGGAGCACATTTGTGAACATTACAATTCCATCTCCAGAACTAAGAGTTTGTTGACTTAAGAGCTAATGCCTTGTTATAAATCCCCTAATAAATTTAAGTTGCTATGTTTCTTTTAGTTTGCTTTTCCTCCTCTCAAATTTTGCTTTCATGAGACTTCCACTTTGTAGTAAGAAGCCTGAGCTAGAAAGTACTTCCTTGTAGTTACATTTCTGATAAGGACACAAATCCTAATTAAATGAAAAGTAATAATTTGCTTCAAGAGTAACTGTGGACAGCAAAGCAAATTAATAATTTGCTTACTTTTCTGCTTCACATGGACGTTGGATGGGTCTGAGTTTCTAACAATATTCTAACAATTGTGTAGAGGCTGGCACACCCAATTTGGTTTGGAATGGCTATAATCTGTCTACCAAATAGATGACTACAAAACCCACCAAGGACATGATTAAAGCAGTAATTATTTACAGACAGTATGTTTCTCTTTGTTAACAGAGAACAGTAATAACAGGGAAAGTGGAAAATAGGAAGGGAAGTTTCAGTTCAAATTATGTTTACATTCATAGGATGAGACATTAAATCCAGTGTCTCTTTTCAATTTAATTCGAATAAGTAATACATGCAGTATAGTTACCTTCTAAAAAAGAAACCACTTAACTCATTTCATTAGATTTTCTTATTTTACATAGCACTGAAACTTGACACAGTCTTAAAAATAATTGTGCAGGATTTACCAACCAAATGCTTTTTACTGTTTCGCTTTCCTATAAAGAAGTGTGTAAATATTGACGGAAGATAAACTTAAATTCTTTGTCAGACAGTGTTTAATGTACCTTTTGTAAGTATCCACAGGATGAAGAGCATAAATAGCAGTGGTAATAATAACTATTAGTAATTGCCTCTTCAATATAAACCACCTACTCTTGTAGCAACAATCCCACACATAAATTACTCTTGGTATATATATTTTGCAGTTGAGAAAAAGTATGGCTTTGAGACATTAATTAACTTGCCTCAGATCACACTGCAAAGAAGTGACAGAGCCATGTTTCAAACCCAAATGTATCTGCCTCTCTTACGCTATACTGTCTCCAGAGCAGTGTGGGCATCGTCTCTGTCCTAAGGAAGGTTCCATTCTCTACATAGCCCTGGCATCCCCACACAAAACACTTAAGATCATTTGCCAAGGCAAAATGTATTTGTCAGCAAAGAGATAAAGTTAATTCAAATTAAAGCGTTTGATCTCCAATTCAATGACCGCTTATTGAGTGCCTATAGCTAGCTTGGGTCATACACTGGGTGCCTGGGGTTGCCCAACCGGAAAGGTCACAATCCTGTCCTGAAGGGCCTTGGTAGTGAGTCACAGTGTATGTCACTGTCTCTCCTGGAATTTCAGAGGGGCAATATCTCTGTTCCTGATCCGATCCTCTCCTCTCCTCTCCTCTCCTCTCCTCTCCTCTCCTCTGGGAGAATCCAGCACCCAGCCCACCTCCCCTGAAAATGCTGTCCATGACTACCCAACTTATATTAATGCTCCCCTTTTCTCTAATTTTTGGTGATTTTTATATCATTTGGGATTGCCTCTGTGGTTTTTTTCTCTACTTGGCCTGAACACCATTTCTGTCTGTGACAGTCAGCATCAACAGCTACCGCCTGAGATCACCAACAGGACCCACAGATTTGCTGGGCCAATCGTGACCTCTCTCCCACCCCCCATTCCAGGGTGTCAGCCTCTTGCTAAAGAGTGCGTCTAGTCTAGTCACCAATCTCAGCCTCACTGGTAACACAACCAAGAAATCAGGGGAGTTAATGCCCTCTGGAGTAAATCTGAACCGATGAATACAGAAGACAGAAAGGGTAAACAAGTCGATTCCTCACCCTTCTTTGGTCCCAAGGTTACTGGCTCCCTAAGGCCCCTTCAGAGTCACAGCATTGACTACACTGTGTCTCTCATGAAGCTCAGTAATGTACCACCTGCTTCTGTGCCTCCCTTTGCTTCCCTCCTCACTCTTACTGCTTTGGTATTGCACCACTCCGCAGTAAAGCAGCAGCAATTTTGCCTCAAATGCTGTTTTCTAGAAAATCTAGCTAATACCATCACATAATTCCCAGACCATTCGTTGTCACTTATCTCTGGATCAGCACCTCTTCTCAAAAAAAAAAAAAAAAAAAAAAAGTGTTCCCAGAGCATGAGTGCATCTAAAGCATAATTATTGTTCAACATCCCTTTCTTGAGGCTCTTGATGGGTACTCCCAACCTAAAGAAAAACTGTGGAGTAAAACTTTTATTCGTGATTCCTTTAAGTAAACACTTCTACTGGCCATCGCATTTATACATTCATTCCTATGTACAAGCATTATTGTTCCCAGCTTTCTCTTAAATTAGGCATCCTTAACCAGGTAAGCATTATGTTATTCAGCGTGGTTCATGTAAATTAAGTTATCTGTTTGATAGATTGTGATTGATCTAATCATTGCAATGCACCCAGAGAAAACTAAGGCAAAGACAGCATCCTGTATATGCCTGGGTAAAGTTCTCCTACATCCACCACAAGGATCCAGGAAAGTTGAGGCATTAAGAAACAGGAAGGGATACAGGAAGATGAGATGGGTGAACACGAGAGGCCATCACACATGCTTCACATTCTACCCAGGGACAAGACCTACATCTATAAAACAATAAGTCAGTTTCATTTCTTTTCTCCCTGTAACTAGTCTTTTGGTGTAAAAGGCTTCTGTAAAGTATTTTTAATACAAGTTCATTACAAATTAAATAGAGATTTGTAAACATGAATTGCTCTGTTGTGTATTCATTGCCATTTGGAATACTTTCCTGGCCAAGAGCTCCACCAGCTGAAATGAAAGGCAGAGCAAAGGACCAGAGAGCATTTCTAGAGAAGTGGGAGAGAGAACCTCCTGGAGGCACGGGTGCTGTGAACAGTCATTAAATACTTTTTGTGCTGTACAGTCCATAAATCATCATGTGAATAGAACCAAATGTTAAGCTCCATAAATAATAGCTGGGTTCTGACTAGGGGCCACAGTAGAAACCTGAGAACATGTAGATGAAATGACTAGTGAATGGAATGAATAGTGAATCACTTCGTATGACTTGCAAAGCACCCATGTGGGCATAACATTTTAAAAAGATAAATCAGAAATTGCATCCAATTTAAGATTTCACAGTCACTCACTGTGAGTGTTTAGTTAATCTTCACTCATTTGTAACTCTCATATTATTTCCAAACTAGTTGTGGTATCAGTTATACAAACTAAGAGAAAGCCTTAGTTTAGCAACCAACTTTTCTAAAAATAAAAAATTAAAAAAAAACAAAACCAGACTAAACTGCATATTGCTTCCTCCTGGAACCGAGTTATTGACCTTTTTTCTCTTTTTTGTGTCACTTGCTGACTTCCTCATTCACCTCATTTTGACCAGTCTATATGCTGTCATACTCAGTCTATTCATTTTTCTTGGCAAAAGAAGGCATTTAACCTCTTGGTCATGGAACAGTTTTCGAGCAATACAATACATACTCTCCTCCAAAATTTCCCCGTGACCTGTGCCTGGAAGCTGTCCTCCACTGGGTTTAAGGTGTACTTACGCACATAACCTGGTTTGACACTTTTGACTGACTTGACAGCTCATGTGCCTGATTCATAGCCTTTCTGCCTTCTGGAATTTCCAGATAGAATTTTGCTGAGTGTCATGATTGGAAAGAGAGGGGGTGGTTTCATTGAGCAGATGTAGAAAGTTGTTGCAGACAAAATCATAATACTTTCTGTTTGATTTCCTTCTAACTTTCCAAAATACTTTCCCATCCATCCTCTCATTTAATGTCTACTTTGATGTGGGAAAATTAAGGGAGGCCAGAGTAGAAAGAATAAGGGAAGATAAACTTAAGAGCCCCAGGAGAGGTTTACTTTACCATAGTATATGGGGGAAAAAAGTTAGAAAGCACAAGGGAACACAAGTAGATCTGTAGTGCTGGGAAACCCACTAGATGACCAGAAACACTTTAACTCGTAGATGGAGCATGGTGAGTAACAATTTGATTACACTGGAAAGTATAATCTTTCTTCTTCTACGTGACATGTTTCAACTGAAAACCTCAAAGTCTTTGTTCTGTGGTATACAGACTAGCACAGGCATTTGGAACATGGTCTCTGGTCCCAGACAAACCTGGGTTTGAATTCTCTCTGGCTCTGCCACTTACGAATTGTTTAATCTCAGAAAAGTTACATGTCTTTAAGACTCAGTTTTCCTCATCTCTAAAATGGGGATAATACTGTAATGGGACCAATGCCATAAGGTTACCATGAGGATTGCATGCATGTAAAGTACTTAGTACAGTGCCTGGTATATATTAAGTGCTCGGTAAAAGGTGGCAATTGTTACACAGTAAATAAAAATGTTTTTGGCATTGTCACCTTTTTCCAAAAGAGCCTAAGGAAACAATGACTGGCCATAGTCAAACAAAAATCTCATCATGGTCAATAATTCTCTTTATTAAGTCTCATCAATTCTCTCTACATCATTGGCAACCATTCTTCTTCATGGAAATGAAAATAGTGATAAAGTTAAATTGATTAGATGATTATACGATGTCTATATAAGACCAGCTTAGTATGCATGGATATGCTAACTCTACCATTGAAGAGAAAGAAGTTTACAGATACTATTGGCTCTTTTCATATCAAAAGTCCAAGATGAATGAGAGAAGGTCATTTAAATTTAGATTAGGGACTTTATCCTGGTAGAAACCTTCTGCTCCTTCCCCACTCCTCACATCACCCTCTAAAATGTACTTTTTAAGGAGGGGGTGATGCTTAATGAGTGCTTGTATTTGCCAACTATTGTTCCCACATGTGCTTGAACAACTTGCAGAGGTGCCATCAAGCTCCAGCCACAGCCACATCACTCTATAGGCTCCCACTCAGCCCATCACTTGGAAATTCCTTTTAGCTAATGAGACGTAGTACCACTGAAACCCTTCAAAGATTTTATTATAGGTATTCATCATGGTCACTCTGATAAAAACTTGGGACCTTCTTCATTAAAGAGACTGCATTTTGGGGGCCAGATAGCACAGAACACAACTACATGTTTCTGTGTGTTCTAGCCTGGGGCTCCTTGGCAAAATTCTAAAGCTTTATTTCTCCTTAAACAACTTACTTACCAATAGAAACATTGCCCTGTACTCATTAAAAGAATCCAACCCCTAAAGAAATTTTATGTGTTTCTCCATCCTACAAAGACAGGCATGGTGCCTCAGTCTGGTTTATAATTAACATTGCCCAAGGACTAAATTGGTCTTTTATTTCCAGATAAAGAAGACTTACAAAATATTGTGTAAAATGAGACCAGGCTCAATGCTTACATTCCTGTCTCTGAAATTGAGTGCAATCAGATGAAGTGAGGTGCCAGATGTACGGTTAGGATGAAATTTTCAGTTACTAATTTTAAATGTGAGTAATTCTGTTCTGGAGGTGAGGAGGTGGGAGTTAAGTATGCTAAGAACCAAATGTTTTAATGGCTTCTGTAACAAAATCTTTCTTATAAATTAACATTTGTAATAAATGGGCACAGTGTCAGGAATCAGACAATATTTTGGCTTATCATAGTGTACTTTTTAAAAAACCTCCTATTATTCATGTATTTTCCAATTATTACTTACATTCATTCTCCTCAGAGCCAGAAGTAGTGTGCCTAAAAAAAATTGTCATTAACTTCATTTCTATGTTAAATGGAACAGAGACAAGGAAGTTGACGTAACTTAAAAATGCCAGTGTTAGAAGCCAAACCAAAGATTTCTCTGCCCAGAGGAATATTCTGTCTAAATACAGGTGGCACCACCCTGAGAAGGGCCTAAGCTGCCTGTTCTACTGCGTCAGTCCACAGCCTTATCAACAAAACCCACCTCCCCACAAGGGATCTTAACCATGACACTCATGTCAGATCCCCTCTTTGGTGTCAGTTAGCACAGTGATCCTCAAATTTTAACATGCGTGCAAATCCTCAGAAGCTAGTTCAAAGATAGATTCTGATTCAGTACATCTGAGATGGAGCCTGGGACTCTGCATCTCCAACAAGCACCCAGGTGATGCTGATGCTGCTGGTCTGAGAACCACACTTTGAGTAACAAGGCTGAGCACTCAAGATAGTGCTGGCACAGAGATAAGACTCCCTCTAACTTTGTCCACTTCTTGAGCCACATACCTCTGGATTTACATGAATCCTTCCCCTTGTATAACAAGTATATGATTGAGCCTTTACAGATTTTGCTCCAGTAATTTCAGTTTTCAAAAAGCACACTCAAAATAGCTCACTGTACCCACAAGCACTCTTCAGTCCCTTAACTTACTCCAAGACTTGTGGAATCCATCACTGCTGTAGGGGGAAAATGCTTTTGGAATGGAATTGAATATTGGGTGCTGCCTAGCATATCAATGAATCCAGTACGGGCTTTTTTCCCCTTTCCCTTTTTGTTATTCACCAACTTTTTTTGAGGGGCAAAAACAGACTAGAAATAAAATTTCCAGGTGCTCTTACTTCAGCCATTTGCTTCTTGCATACACCTTAAAGCCCTGACTGCCTCTGAGCCTCAGTTTCTCCAAGTATAAAATAGAAGGATTTTCCACTCAGCTCTGTTAGAGTAGGATTTATAGTCTCTAGTGAAACCTGCTGTGGAAAGATGCTATAAAAAATGTAGAGTGTTCTTTTGATTATGGATCACATCTGCACCAACCAGAAACATTTTTTAAAACAGAAGAAGGACTTAGTGTTCTCCATTCTCCACATTTTTTTTTCTCTAATGAGGTATGGAACTATGTAGACCATAATGACTATAGCTTAAAGTGTAGGTTCAGTTACTATGTAATCTCATAAATCTCTCTTAGCCATAAGTAACAGCTAACCTCTACTTCCTCTGATATTTTATTTACCCTGTAAATCAGTTCTATTCTTTCACTTCACACAAAGGAAGTTGGGAGCCCCAGCTCTCCCAGGAATGTAGAGGTAGGACAAGCCACTTGTGTGTGCCCCTGATCTAGGAGCCTTCCTGCAGGCGGGCCACCCCCTAGATGGAGGGCGTGGAGCCCCATCAATCACTAAGGACAGTTATGCCAGCAGGGTCCTGGGAGGTGAGGTAAATACAGGGCTAAAAATCGCAGCTGCCTGAACTTCTGTAGCTCAACCATCCAGAACGAAGAATGGAATCACAGAAGGGGGAACATTAGCCAAAATCACTTGTTTGGCATCAAAGAGTGTGTCTTACTCTATTTGTCTTTGCTTTTAATTAACTTCAATCACAATTGAAGTGTGTAGACACAATGTGAGCAAACACACAGTGCAGCTTTGCTTCCTCACTGAAGATTTGTCCCAGGTGGGGTGAGGTGCAGTGGCTTCTTTCTTTTTGGAAGCAAGATGCCCAGCAGGGAGGACCAGTGACCTGTTTCATAGGACTGGTGAGGGGGTTTGATGCCCCCTCTTTTGTCTTCCTCCACCCTTGCCCTGCTCCAAGCATATGGTGTAGAAAGATAGGACATCAGTAGAATTCTAAGAAAAAAGACTTTATGTTAACCTATTTGTCAGGAACACACAGACAACTTTGATTTCAGTCTTTTAATGGAAGGCAAAATTTCCCCTAATCAGTTTAAAAGAATATCTTTTGGGCACCAGTATAATGAAACACAGTACCCTTTAATTTCTTACAGGTCATTTGGTGTCCAATTTTACAGACTTCAAGGAAAGGTTTAATCACAGAATGAAGAGCAAGGCGTATAATAAAATGACGTACACTCCTCCCTGCTGTAGCTGTGGGGAGGTGAAGAAAGAAGATTTTTTAAAAAGCAGGAAAACAAATTACAGGAAAAAAGTCACGGTGAGGATGAATAGCGCTGGAGATAAAAGGTGAATATGAGGTCAAAGACAAGATAGAATCAGTCTCAAAATCCACGTTACTGGAGTTTGGTTTTGAGTTAGAATCAGGATGAACTTGGTAGTTGGATACAAGAGCTCCAAATTAAATACCAACAAAAAAAGGAGAAAAGCGGTCTTTTCTTAGATCACATTTTTTTAAGATGCTCTAAATTTTAAATCAACTTTGCCTATAGTATCTAGGTCTACTGGATATCATGTATGCGTGTGTGTGTGTGTGTGTGTGTGTGTGTGTGTGTGTGTGTGCGCGCGCGCGCATGCGCGCATCATGATGGCTTAGAAGAGATAAAACTCTGATTTTCCCCGTAAGTTCAAATCATTGACTCATGCTATTGCTACATGGATAATTTCCAAACTGAGCATTTTCTAAAGACGAAAACAAACCTATGTCTGCACTGGCAAAAAAAGCATCCCAGATCACTTTCAGCTTAGTTGTCTCCTACCAAGATAAGAAAATTCTGCTCTGCTTGTCTATCCCACACTGAACCTCGATGATTCACCAGCTCACCCACAGTTGCCAGCTTGTCTATGTTTATATACTCTATATTAAATAATAAGCTACAGCATACTAAGCATGCTTTCAAAACTACTAGAATTTATCTTTACAACTGCCTAGAAATTGAAGAAAACTCATAGTTTTGCATTATTAAACTGAGATTTGAACCATGGTGCTAGATCTCTCTGTTAAAAATCACAGTTCGTGTTCACCTTATGATACCAACTTCCTTTGTCTACAGGCCAATTTAAAAAGGATTTTGTACTCTTCTCACTTTTCCTGTGTTTAAATGAGGTGTTTCTTTGCATAGTTTTTAAGCTTTGGAAACAACCCCGTTTCTTTAGGACAACAGGGTAAAACTATAATAAGATATGTCTCAACTGACAGCATTCATTCACTCATTCATTCATTCATTCATTCAATACACTTTGGCTGAATGAGTGTGTAGGTGTTAGACACTGATGGGAGATACAAAAATAGGTATTGCACTGTAACTGTATTGGATGTCACCACTGAAGGAAGCTGAGGGAAGGATACATGGGACTCTGTACTACTTTTTGCAACTTGCTATGACAAGACTATACTTATTTCAAAGTTAAAAGTTTAAGGCCGGGCGCGGTGGCTCAAGCCTGTAGTCCCAGCACTTTGGGAGGCCGAGACGGGCGGATCACGAGGTCAGGAGATCGAGACCATCCTGGCTAACACGGTGAAACCCCGTCTCTACTAAAAAAAAATACAAAAAACTAGCCAGGCGAGGTGGCGGGCGCCTGTAGTCCCAGCTACTCGGGAGGCTGAGGCAGGAGAATGGCGTAAACCCGGGAGGCGGAGCTTGCAGTGAGCTGAGATCGCGCCACTGCACTCCAGCATGGGCGACAGAGCAAGACTCCGTCTCAAAAAAAAAAAAAAAAAAAAAAGCTAAAAAAAAAAATTAGGGTGAGCAACTCTCCAGGATTCTATCAGTTTTAGCATTGAAATTTCCACATCCTGGAAAAACCCTTTTTAGTACCTGGCAAACTGGGACAGTTGGTTATCACATAAAATGAATTAGACATTGTCTTTGTTTTCAATGGTCTCATATCTAAAGATACCATAATAAAATTAATGGAGATAAAACACTAATCAGGCAAAACAATGGATGGTACATGTGTGACCATGCCCACATGTCTCATCTGTGGTAGATATTACTAAACGATCACAGCTTTTTTTCCTGAGCTCAGACATAGCCTCAGAATCCTTCTCAACACCATGTTATGCCTGATAGCAACTATCAATGAACTGGAGTTGCATATAGAATTTGCTATCCCTGCATTCTCCTATCATACCAAATAATTTTTCAGGCATTTTTACTTTAATATACAAGCTTAAAAAGAATGCTTCAATTTCCAGGTTATGCTCCAATTTGACTAGTAAAATAATTATTGAGAGCTGCTCTATATGGTTTTGCATTTCTTCTGCAAGATCCTCTCAATGTTGTGCAGAGTATCCAAAAATTTATTTGATCACATTTAAAATAACAATCCTTCCTGTAGATGGCTTTAAATTACAAGCTGTTTCTGTAAGATATACACATACTGCAGTAAATTATTTTTTTCAATGAAAATGGTGCTAGAATTTCACACTATGTGGCTTGTAAAACAAATTTACAGAATATGTGCATCATCCCTTCAGAGTCTGCAGATTTTTTAGAAAAAAAAACACATATAGACTCATGCACATATTTTTTTTTATACTTTCCATTTTTTCTACCTGTCTTTCAGGCAAATGAATGGGCAAATAACATCTACTCCAATTTTGTTAAGTACACTTG
Organism: Theropithecus gelada; assembly: GCF_003255815.1. NCBI lineage: Eukaryota > Metazoa > Chordata > Mammalia > Primates > Cercopithecidae > Theropithecus > Theropithecus gelada. The sequence continues at coordinate 89,622,680 of NC_037671.1, read as the reverse complement.
TACTTACTAAGAAGAGAAGGCTCTCATTCTAATATACGTATAGTGTTCCAGACTCAAATACAGCTCTGTGACATCTTTGAACACTTAATGCAGGAAAGCATTAAAAGGTTTTAGAGTCATATTGGGTTGTGCTCAAAGTCTGGCCCTGCAAATTTCTAGCTATATGACCTTAATCTCTCAGAGACCCAGTTTTTTCACCTAGAAAATCATTTAAGTAGTCTCATTGGGTTACTGTGGAATTCAATAAGAAAATGTGCATAAAATACAATGCATAGTAAATAACAGTATTCATTTATTTTGTCATATTATTATTACTTTAGTTACCTTCTTTGGTTTTCAATAACAATTAAAATCAAAACTTACATTAGGAGGTTATTAGAAATTATTTTGGAATTTTAATTTCCTTTTTTGATTATAATTATTTCTGTTATACTTCTAGGACTAGCGCTTATATGCCACACAAATATAAATTATTATATTTCAGTAAATATTTGTAAATGTCTAATCAACATTCAAACTGTGTATACACCACTGAAACACTGTTATTTAGCAATTGCATCACTATTGAGAGAGTGTACACCTGTTGCCATAATGGGGCCAATTGTGATATAAATTTAATTTTATATAAAAGATAATTGATTTTCCTATTCTAAACTATTGAAGTTTGAACTGTCTAATATCTCAGAACCACTTAAGTAGTTAACATTTAGGTGACAACACTTAACTTCCACTTTTAAGTTTTTACATTAAACTAGCAGAAACAAGATTTTTAAAGAAATGAAATACTAAAGAATTGGAATTTTTCCCTCCTAATTTTTTAAACATGCCCAAGACCCAGAATATTTTCCATAAATGATACTGCCAACTGGCTGAAAGGCAAATATCCCTGTATGGAAACTATATCCATTAAATTCATATATTTGGTAAATGATGTAATTTATAAGTTATTTAATTCATTAAATCACGAAATGTTCAATAGTGTGATGGGAGTGCATATTTGAAGGTAGTTGCCTTTGATCTCATAAAGTATTTGAGTTTTATAACTATACACATATATTTTTAACTGAGTTTATCTCCCGAGTAGGCTATTTGGTTTAATTAAGAATATTGAGATGGGAAGAGGTTCTAAAAATATGATTCAATCACAAACCTCTATTATTAATTTGAATATGACCTTAAACAGCACCTATACAAATGCTACAAGGACAACTTACAGACGAACAGACAGGTTAAGTCAATCTGATGGTGTAGGCATGAAAGTTTCCCTCTAACTTGCCCTCAGTTGAAAAAATCAAAGCGTGGTCTGGAATTACCATTGCATTGGTTTCCGTCAACCCAGTTTCACAGTGTCCAGTCATTCTGTGTGTTCTATATTCAGTGCAGCTGTTGTTGTGGCTCTTGTGATGTTAGACTCACTAATAAGTTATTTTCCAGTCTTTTGGCAAGAATGAGGCTATAAGACAAATGGCTTGTCTTGATGTGTTCCAGCTGGAAGTAAATACGTTTTTCCATTGAAAAACAGGTCATTGCCTGAAGGTTTCCAAATTTTGCCTAACTGAGCACTGGATTAGGAGTTAGTAAGGAACCCAATGGTTTTATGTGATTAAGGAAATAGAGGGGCATAGTGATCCACACCCCAGGAAGAAGCAAAGAACTCTTCATTTCAATCCCAGGTTTCCTTGCTAACACATTTTACAACCTTGAAAACACCACTTAGCCTTTGGCTGTGCTTCCTTAGCTATAACCCTAATTATTTCATATTTATTGAATACTCATAAAGAACTGGTTCCTGAAGAGAACATAATGCAAAAACAACTAGCTCTGTTACTCTAGTGTTTATTTTATAAGGACCCCATTAGCAGTATTTCACAACCTACCGTTTTGAAAATGTATTCTGCACTAGCCTAGAAAAAGATCATTCAATATTTAGAGAATATTCATTAGTAGTTTTTCAACTGGATGGAAGAGAGCAGATGGAATTGGCTTACATTTGTGAGCCAGTGCATGATTCCAAGAAGTCCTTGGTCAGAACAAAGTGAAGGCTTTAATTCTGATAACTAGAGTCTGCACAATGAAGAAGGACAAAGAAAACAGCCAAACATAGGGACAGTTTGAGGTTTTATTTCTTTTGCTTTGGCTTAGCTGAGTTTTATGTTCTTTTGGTTATTTTGTCAAAGACAAGTTTACAATGAGGCCAATGAAAAACAGGGTTTTCCCTCTGCAACAGCCTAGAGGAGGCTCTCGTGTTAAATGCACACCCCGTTTTCCTTGACCCATGTCACCAACACGTTTCATCCTAATCTAACAAACTGTGTTTGCATAGATAGCACCAGAGTTGCTAAGAACTATTTGAATCTATAACCATGACTAGTCACTGAAATTTGCAATATTCAATGTGATACCACGCTTCTGCAGCTTATTCATGGATGTGTATGACCGATCGGTTTTCCCTGCAGTGAGGAACTGTTTTCAAGAGCAAATCATACACGCCAGAATCTTTAAAACAGTTATGCTAGTGTGGATTTGTTTTCTTTCTGTTTTACTTGCAATCCTTATTTTAAAATGAGGTTCCATCGTTATTTACCCTAGCCTCAGAAGCCACGGTAAAATGTTATATTTGAAGAGAATGACACAAGTTAAAAATCATTTAATCAGCTAGTGAGAATCATTTTTACTTGTTTTTGGATTCAATATGTAAGTACCTCCAACACATTACAATATACAGAAAGATACCTTTCTCCCATTTTCTGTGCATGCTTTAAATTTTTATAAGAAATCTGCTGTGTAAAGATAAAAGTGAATACAGGCAGGAAACAGTTAAAATATGTGAATGACTCTAACTACTTTTGCTTTCAAAATTATAGTGTTGGAAAACTATCACTTTAGTCCTAACTACTTCAAACTGTATGATTATTTGTGAAAGAGCAATACTGAAGAATTTTACTTTAGTGCTATCTCTGAAAATAATAATAATAATAATAATAGATTGCAAAGTCAGTACATTTATCCAGCCCCATGAGATAACAGGAAGTTCCACACCAATATTTTTACTTATAAAAGAGCCTAAACTTGTACTGAACATCATTGAGCATTTTGAGGACACTTTGTATTAGCATTGTAAAAATTATTATTGCACTACGCTTTTATATAGTAGTAATCTCATGAGTACTGGATATGCAGGCTGGTGGCCCCTACACTAAAAGGCCCCAGCCTGATAGCCTCAGCCTCATCCACCTTACACTGTGAGCTGTCATTTTGCAGTATTTGGTCCTAACTCAAAACCGCCTTTGCTTCTAAGGTAGAGGTGAGAAAATAAGCAAACTGCTTAAAGTTTGGTTTCTCCACTGGCTCTGTTTCCACTGAAAGAAGAATTGACAGACAGGAGGCTGAATCATGAAATGATGGAACAACAGAACAGAAAACAATTTAGCAAGTTCACAAATTATGTTTTCTGCTGGAATGCATACTAGCCATTATTTCCTATCTGACCACTGTACAAAATTGTTTTCTATGTTTAGTACTATGATCTTGTCTAGCATCTTGTCTTTACCAGAATTCACTCTCCTTTATTCTACTTCTACAGTGTACCAGTGTGATTTTAAATCCTAACCCTGTACTTTCAAAGTTCTACTTACCTTTCTATGGACAGCTGGTAGCCCTATAGGTATAATTTTCTATTCTGGCTATGTAGGTCTTTGATGAAACTATGACACTTTCACTAGGTTCAAGCCCAGCTTATTTTGAATACTGGTTATAACTAGTAGCTATACCTTCTAATGTTAAAGACGATCCTTTGTAAATCTCATTAGAGAAAATTTCATGACTTATCTATAATGCCTTAACAAAGGAAGCATTCCCCTCTTCGCCTCTCATGTAGTCCAATGAGCCACGATAGGCTTCCCTGATAAACGTTACCACCACCTCAGCACACAGTATAACAGAGCCAAGGAAATTCCAAACTGCTATTCATCACCCATGTGAGAGAAATACTTTATGACCTTTAAAGTCAGCCTTTGTCCATTAATACAGCTCTCTGACAATGCTCAACACATTTACTCATGGTGGATTTGGCTTTTGGCTCAATGAGATCTAAAGGAAGTTAACTCAAAACACAGAAGGGCAATTTTTATCACTTATTTCTGTGGGAGCCTAGAGAACTTGCTTAGGAATGCAAGTCCTATCGCCCGCAGTACTCAAACTGTCACTGACACGCACTGCAAGTTCACAGACTGGCAAAGTCCACTTGGACCTCTCAGTTTCCCCTTAGGGGAATCAAATCTGTTTGTCCTACAGCTGTGCAGAGATATATTTTAATAGTAGCACAATTCTTTAAAATTAGTGTCTGTTTCATGACTAAATTTACAGGATTATGTGTGACCATTAAATCAATATTCTCCTTTGCAGCATGTGGTACTCACTTCACTTTCAAAAGTTAAGGTTCCTTTAAAACCATATTATTTTTCTCTTCCAGAACAGCTAGTCAGTTAGAACTGTTAGAATAACCCTCAAACGATTACATTTTAAAATGTGTTTTCACATTGAGCAAAGGCAGAAGTGGGGAAATGAGCCAAAAACTCTTCATCTAGATGAAACGTAAAGAAGCCTAATTGAAGAGGTCATTTACCCAGAGGCCAGGACTGCTTCAGAGAACTTAGATCAGAGCCTATCCTTTGGCGGACTACAGAGTCTGCTCTGTCTTCACCTGGGGTCAGTGTGTGCCAGGGGTCAAACCTGAAACTGAAAAGTAGAATAATTATCCATTCAGCACCCGACTCCACATCGTGAAATGTCCCACTAAATTATGCCTGGGTAATCAGAAACAATATCCAGGTGCCCCAGGTGCCCCTCCTGCTGAATGCCTTCCCTGTCCACCTGCTTCTCTCTTAAGCCCGGGGCAGCCCATGAGATGGCCAAGGTTGACTCCATCTCTCTGCTTCCCCTCGGTTGCGCTGTCTTTAAAGAATGGAAAATCTTTCTTTCAATTCTAACACGGCTCCCCACTTTTTGGTCGGTTTTCTCCCAAGCAATGTAACTCGAGCTGAAATGCAAACAGTCCCTCACTCTGTTTTTGCCCCTGTTGCTTAAAAACTGAAAGGAGGAAACAAAGGCTTGCATGAACTTTGGAGATTAATACCTCTTCTGGTCCCAGCTGTCAGATTTATTTCTTCTTTGTAGCTAAATCAGGTCATTATGCTACAAATCTTTATTCTGGATGAAAGACTTAAATCTGCACAAAATTTGGGAACTTGGGGGAGGGGAGCATAATAAGCCATACATAGTAATTGACTGTAGTTTTATCTGGATGTTTGTATAGAGGCTGCTATCAAATTCCGATAAACTTTTCCTGACCCCTTTCACTTTCCGGAGTCCCTGGGAATCCCAGCAACCAACTGCCATTGTCCCCGCACTCAGACTTATGCTCAATTAGAAACTCTCTCCACATCTAAGACGTTATGTTTCCACACAGCTACTTTAAACAATCAAAGAAATTAAGAGATCTTTTGGTCGCTTTGTAATAATAATAGTAGTAAAAAAAAAAAAAAAGTTTCTATAACTCAAGCATTTGTCCTTGGCATGTTCTAAATTATTTCTTCAGAATTTTTTTAAAGGCAGGCATAATGGAAGGCTTAGAGATTCTATTCAGCTGCTTTAAAATCAAAACCAAAGAACAGCGGTGGCAGCACAAGTCTGAAAAGGCATTAAGTCATCAAAATCGCCATTCAGTGAACCAGCTTTGGAACAGATGTCGCTCCCATCACCTTTATTCAAAGAACGAAGGAGGGGACATTGACTATATTATGAAGATAATAAAGCCACCAGCCTTAAATCAGTAATGCCTTCATACAAAACTCTTCAGGCAGACTTGCTAAATGGTCCTGAAGCCCCCATCAGAGTCTTTGCTTGATGTAACAAGGTCTTATTTTCTCAGCATTTCAGGGGGTGAAAGGATGATGGTTAGCACTGAGTCCTAAATCAGGATACTTATGCTGTACCTACAGAAAAATGAGAATACAAACTCCTACATCGGCCTGAGAGGCTGAATGGAGGCCACATTTGTTCAGGAGCCCCAAGCGCAAACCCAGATCTCAGCAGCGCCTTCTACGCGCAGGTCTCCAGGAAGCAGCAGTCACTGTAATTCTATGTGGAATGGGTGCCCTGGAGCTGAGCAAAGCAGGGGCCCTGGATTTAGGACCTCTTGAAAATGTCCACTTGCTGCCACATGGTTAATCATGTTTCTTCCCAACTGCTAAAGAGGTTCTCTTTTCAGTTGTTTCAAGAACAGTCTACTCCTGTGAAGGAGGAAAGGTGGAGCCTGTCAAGGAGCAGGAGGAAACGCTGTTGGGTCAAAGTACTTATGTCAAAAGTCCTGTGAAAGCTGTTGGGATCCTGCCATAAATGTCTGAAATCCTGACTGAGACAAAGGCTAGCAACTAGGGCTGACCCTGCACATAACCCCAAGGCCCCATCTGACAAAATTATCTTTGACCTGGTCCTGTCATCATGTCTGAAATTGCTCCCTCTGAAGACCTCGTCCCTGTTAAGTGTGTCTCCTTCAGAAGGTCCCTATTTAAATGCTAATGTTTTGCTCACCCAATATCAGTCATTAGTTTATCACATTAGCCTCAGTCACCCTGGGAAAATGGAACTTGGTCGGGTAAGCACTAATGAAAGGCAAGGTGAAAGGGATGTTCCAGAACATGTGTGGGGAGTGGAGATGAGAGTGGTGATGGGTAAGCAGAGCATCCTGGGGTCAGAGCCAGAGTGACAGGCAATAAACCAGTCTCTCCCTGCCGGAAGTGGGGGGCACACACGCCTCCTGGAGGAAGGTACTAAAAGGAAGATTAGGGGAAACCTTAATCAAGCCTCATCTCCATCATAATTTTGTCTAGGGCTGGTCCTCGTTGGGTCTCAGCAACTCCAATAAACAAGAGAGAAGATATGAACCCACATCCTAACAAAAAGAGATGGTCAAACAGTTCCGACACTTCCAGAAGAAACAGCTCAACTGGGAATCTGAAACACACATTTGCCCCTTGCCATTTAAGATGATCCACAGGAAACTAGGCCATCTCTATTTGACAGAATGACAGCAATTCCCACAGTGGCTTTAAGATGTTATTTGAAAATCAGATTATTTATTTTTTTAAAGGCAACATCCATTGTCAGGCTTGTTTTTCTTTCAGTTAATCTAAATGGGAACATCCTTATCTGCAAGGACACAGATACCTTTTTGTGGAGCTTTCTGCAATATACAAATGTGTTTCATGCTAATGATCTTTCTGGTTAAATCAGGATGTTCTGTACTACAAAAGCCTATATGTACTAACAACATGGGTTAGATGTAGAAAAAGACGATTCCTCGGGTGCCTAAAAAAACTGAATAGCACAAAAAGGGCTTAATATTTGTGCAAAGCTATTTTTGAAATATATTTAAAATCCAACTTGTTTTCTTAATTTTTAAAAATGATGCTTATTCTTAACATGCTTAAATGTCTCCCAGAGGGGAAAGTGGTCTATGAAAAAGCTTTTGATCTTCATTCATTTTCAAGCATCTGCAAATTAAAGGACCTGTTGGGAAAATATTCTGCTCATTTGTTGGCTGAGAGGCACTTTTGTTTTCAATGGGAAGAAAGATATTCAGTTAAATTTGGAGAAATCTCCTTAAATTTAGGAAATAGCAATCTCTCCACGCATACAGGAAAATGTGATTTCCCAGGTATTTTCCAGTGGCTGTACACTGGAAGGAAAGTTTCAGAATATTCAATTAATAAGGCAGGAACACATGTGCTTCAAAGTATACCTGTGTTAAAGAAAGCTCTTTGCAGTCATGGCATTACCATAATACCATGGAGATGGGGGATGTTTGAGGATGAAGGTGAGGAAGTTGGTATCTGGGCAGAAGACAGATGACCCAATGAGATAGAACTGAGTAGTGTTGGTAAAAAATAAAGCTTTCTGGTAAAACTGACATGGATTTGAACTCTAGGTCTAACACTTGCTAGTAATGGTGAGTCCGGAGAAATCACTTAATCTCTCTGGGCCTCAGTTACATTACTGAAAAATGGGCACAAAATACTCCCTCTTTTATAAAATTGTTGATCATATTAAAATGAGATCATTTCTATAAATGGTAATTCATAGATAATGCACAGTACCTGGCATTCAGTAAGCATACCAGAAATAACAATAATCTATCACATCAACTTTTCATCCTTAAAATTCTAGGCTATGTCTATATCAAGCCCATGATATAAACATTCTTGGTCATAACAATTTTGTGCAGTGAGTAGGTTTAAGACAGTGAATTATTTACATAGAAACAATGTAAGCATTCTAGATAGTGTATACTCTTGTAGGTGAGTTCTCTTAGCCACATATAAAATATTGGAGTCAGTCATTGCACCAAGCTCTGGAAAAGTGCTGGAAATATGTAACCTTAAGCACTGGATCTAGAAAGGAGTCAAGTCTCTTAACCAATGGCTGCTCCAGAGGCCACAGCCATAAACCAAAAATCAGTCAGTCAATAAGAAGGAAAGAAACCACTCGAAAAGGTTACTGTCATGTGTGGCTCAATCCCTTATTTTTTGCTAGCATGCTGCAGACATTTTAATAAGAAAATTCTGATTCAGTCATTCCTCTTTCCGTTACAATTTTCCATCTGTTAACCTAAAGAACCTTTGGTGTCCCTGTGATTCGTTCACTAACAATACCAAATATACAGAACCCCACTGGTGTTTCTTGTTCAAATCTTGTGGAGCTTTAGATATTCCTAAATTATAAAGAAAAGTCATAAAATCCATTTCCCATTATTTTACACATGAGGAACTAGGCCCCAGAGAGGCTAAGCACTTCACCTGGGGTTAGAAGGCTTGTTATTGGCAATGCTGGTATTAAAGAGACATGGCTCCTGAGACTCCATACAGTCCTCTTTCTACTATCCACATAGGACTTAGAAGAAGACAAGAAGCCTGCATCTCTTCTAATTCCAAAGCACAAGACTCAAAGGGAAGATTTCCACTGGGAGATGCAAATCAGACCACTCCAGTGAAGCCAGCAATTTTATCCATTTTTTATTAAAACAAATCAAGCCATGCTACTCTATTAACTTCGGAAAGCTGAATATACTCTGTTCTAACAATAACGTAAAAGAGTAGGAAACTATTTAAGCAATGAGAAAAGCCAGGCCATGGAGTATCAGTGATAAATGCACAACTTGAGAGCAGGGAAAACTGAGTTGAATTTCACTGATGCACTCAATGAAGGCATCGACTGGTAAATGACAATATTAACAGCCCAGTTAAAGATGTAAAAGTTTTCCTTTAACAAACTAATAGGCTCAAAGTGAATCTGATTTTTAACTATAAAGCTTTTTCAGATAACATTTTTGTTATATATATATATGAATATATATATGATAAATATATATATAGGGTTGTTTTTAAGGTTTTTCTCTAGTTACTCCTGTTCCTTCCTCAATTATATTCATGAGGTCTATTGAGGTCTACACACACACACACACACACACACACCCTTTCCCCCATTCTTCTCTCATTTCTGCCAGAAATTGTACACTGTGCTAATTTCAATAGTACTTCTGCAACAAGAACAGTTGCCTTTTTTATTTTTTTCTCTCGTTTTTAAATTCTGGTTCATAGTCAAGGAGAGAGAAGTCAGGGGTGTCTCTGTGTAGGGTGAAGAACTACTCAACTCGTTCTCAGAGCTGGGAAGGTGTGTCTTTAGGAGGCTGAAGAGAATTGAAACATCAAGCAAGAATTTTTCTTTCCTCGTTCAGTCTGAAAACCAATATAGAATTGGAAACCTTGCTTCACGCTTCCTTACCCCAGTATCTGCAAAACTCACATAGCACCCTATAATTCAAACAGAGAATGAGATGGCCTGGGGGCGTTGTGTGAACGAGTCAGGAGCCAGGCAAGGCAGACTGAATTCAAGCTTTCCTGGTACTGATGACAACCGTTAGCTTCCACTATTTCTGACTTTTCCATGCTTGCTATCTCATTATGTCACATCTTGAAAATGCAGCAAGAGAAAATTCCATTTCAGCTCTAATAATAGAAATGGGTAATATTTACCACTTTAACAGATTGTGCTGTGTTGTGAACGAAAGCTGCCTCTTCAGTCACATCATATAGATGAAGTTTTTTCAGCAATAGTGGAGCATATGGGAATTAGAAAACTAAGTATACTATGGGAGCAATGTGATTTTAAGAAAGTAATTTTATCTAAATCGTGGTGTTAAATGGAAATCTCATCCTTAAAAAATGTGTGTTGGAAAAGCAACTAAATGTCTAAATGGGGGGAAAGGCAGTTTTGAAATGTTATTTTAAAGAATATTAGTGGCACTAAATCCTACTCTATTGAAAAATCAGATCGTTTCCAAAACAAAAGCATACTATATAAATTTATTAACAGCAATATGCTGTATTGGTCAAAAATAGAAGAAAATGCCAAGATATTCTTGAGCCACAGATGAAAGCAAAATGACTGAATTATATTCTATATAAACCACAGCCAATATAGAAGAGCAACAAGAAACAATGTGAATGAAGATTTGAATAAGGGTGTCTGAGGAGAAACTGTGCATCTTCTCTACCTAGAGTTTCTCATTATTTTAAGTCCACAATTGACTGCAAATTTCAGATTGCCACCATGATCAGGAATGTACTTTCCCATCACTATTCAACCAGGAAGTTGTACGTGGACTCTCACCTTGAGAAAATCAGGAATTCTTTGAGCACATCAGAAATAATTCACTTTTTCCTGTGTCACAGTAGAGGACAGAAAAACAATGTCAGCCAAGTGCAAAGTGCAGCAGTCTGTCTGGGAGAAAAAAATGAGCCTGTTGGATAAGATGCAACCAATCTGCAGAAAATAAACTTTTTGAGATACCAGAGCAATTGATTACATTCTGTGTCAATTAATATCCAACAAACCTTTATTGTGTCATATGTGTCCCAACAGCTGAGTAGGGGCTGGCTACATAGCACCTGCCTTAGGTCCCCTCTAAGTCACCGTCCTCAGAAAATCTCTCAAGAGAAACATGGGGTAAGCAGGACAATGGAAGATGGGGATACCCCCATCTTATCTTACACCTTGGTCCCCTACAGCTCCATTATCTGCATCCTCCCTCAATAGTTACAGCCTTCCTACATCTCTGGTATAATATAGTGAGCAATGAAAACTTGCCTCTCTATTGAATCTCAGAAAAGAGTTTTACTGTCATGATACACACGCATTCTGGCAGAAAATTTGTAGATGTCTACATGAAAATCTGTGAATTTGTATATCATTTTTTAAAAAAACTATGTTATCCTGCATATTTTAAATGCACCATAGTTGAAATTTAAATGCCAAATTGTCTAGGTAGCACATACTGCCAAATATGCCTTAAATAGACATAGAACTATGTTATTTATACCCTACAAAACACCATGAAAAATCTCATTTTCCTAAGTGTAAAGTGTGGAAGCTAGGATGAAAGAGAGTGTTTCACTTGATTTACAAGCTTTAAAAATATTAAAAATAAGTCACCCAAAACTAAAGATTTGTGAATGTGTACACCATTTTTTAAAAATTATTTCAGGGGATATGAAAGCAAAATATTTGAAGAACATGGAGTTTTGCCCTACTGTGAATATCACATCTTTTCGAGGAGCAAATCGTTTTTCAAGAGTAAAAGATATTTCAAAGGCTATGACTGAATGTCTAAGAGGAGTGGGGAAAAACCAACCAAGAAAGGAAAAGGGATGTGGTGGAGAGATGAAGGTAAAGAGAATGCAGATGAAGCTGCCTATTCCATCATTTTGCCTATGGATGGGAGTAGCAGCTATGAGGATGCTCACTGCAGACATCCTGTAACAGGAAGTGAAACTGACCCAGGGGCCCCCTGCCGTTTTATGAAATCCTTCTCAGCCTTTGTCCCAAGGCTCCACTCCTCACAGGCAGCTGCCTGGCAAGGACAAGGTATATTGGGGAGTTCCTCGGAGACACGGGGCTCCTGTATTGTCCACCTTCATCGCAAGGACTCCTCACAGGTTTTGTCAAACTTCCTTAGACTACCGGGCAGTCTAAGGTAGTCTTACTGCTTAGACTTCCACTCAACCTCTCTCCCTCTTTCACTTAGAGCCAGACTTGCCTCATGGTCTGACAGTTCTCCCAGCTATACCTGGCTCCCTCTCTGTTTCCTTTCACAAGTATTTCCTCTAATAAAAACATTACACATTGAGTTTCATCTTGCTCTCTGCCACGAGAAAGTACACACGTGGCCTAAAAGACTGAAAGCATTTCTCTTTCCTGCAAGCCCTATTTTGCCTATATATATATAGCTTCCAGAGGTTTCTCCCAATTTTCTCCAGAAAAACTGCATGGACTTTTAAAAATGCATCTTAGTAAATTTCCCCACCTGGCCAACTATTCACTCCTACCTGGAAGAAAATATTTCTGAACTCTTTGAAACAGCAGTCCAATCATAATGAGACAGTTTGTGCAGAGATACCTCATGCAGTCAGTTAAAAACTCATCAAATGTTGGAAGCTAGGTTTTGGTTGAGGATGCCTTATATTTTTATTTTAAAGCTCATAAATCAAGTGAAATACTCTCTTTCATCCTAACTTCCACACTCCACACTTAGGAAAATTAGGCTTTTCGTGGTATTCTGTGGGTTATAAATAGCACAGCCCTTGTCTATTTAAGGCATATTTGGCAGTATGTGATACCTAGACAATTTGGCATTTACATTTCAACTACGGTGCATTTAAAATATGCGGGATGACATAAGACAAAAGCTAGGCTTCTAAACTTTGGCTTTTTTATGACTGATTTTTAAAATAATGTATCAAGAGGTTAATACCCCCACTTGAAATTGTCTCTATGTCTCTTTCTACACACAATTGGTTTGACTGTTACGACCGTCAAGATAAATTAGAAAAGAGTTGAGCCAATTGTGCCTTTAGAAACAGCTTTAAATATCCCTGCCATAGATGAAAAATGAAAAGGTTAAACTGGAAACTTCTAAGGTTTCCTCCAGCTTTAATAACGTAGGATTCTGTAATTCTATGGTTTAATGCAGTCAGATATGTTTAGAGTTCTCCCTCCCCAACCATGAGTTCCTTTTACATGAAATCTAAGTACAATGGAATTTCCTTCTCTAAACACTTTCAGCAACTGTGATGATTCCAGTTCTAATATACGGGAATTGCTGGGACACTCCTGTACCAGCCTCAATCAGATGATCAGGGATCACAACATTGGCTCTGTGGCTTTGACACATTTGCCCTCTAAATCTTGCTCTTCCTATCTTATTTTTTTTCTAGGTCCTTAAGCCCTCTCACCAAAAAATTAATAAAGGTTTAAGAAACTCTTGTACCATGAGGATTTTAGAAACTTAGCCCTTGTGGGTGAAATGGGATTTCTGAACTCTGAATATCTGTAAATGCAGGAGAAAGATTTCTTCCCTCTTTTCAAAGTACACAAATTCTGTTCAAAGCTATCTTTTTCCTAACTCCATGTAAATTATTGTTTTATAAAAACTAAATTAAAACAAACCATTGTTTGTTACTTTTCTCTCAACAAAAACTGCGTCTTGGAAATCAATTGAATTTGATACCAAGATTTTAATAGGACAAATGTTTTATAATATGTAAAATTTTTCATGTCAAATTGATTAGCAACATTAACAGCATCTTGCTCTAGGTTCCACAAACAATACAGTTATTCTTTACCTTAATAGTGTGATTATGTCCAAACTCATCAAGCAAAAAATGCTTTTTATTTCTTTATAGATTTCATCACCTGTGGACAGTTAGTTTAGTTGGTTAGAGAACTGCACTAATGAAACCAAGGTTAGGAATACCTTCTTTATTAGCCAGTTATCCTCTCTTAGTTTTAAGACGAAAGACTTCATCTAAAATCAGTCACAGTCTCCAATTTATGCTATGGGTCACAACAAGGAATAGGTAAAAGACCTTTACACTTTTGGCTATTTCCTTCATGTAAATAAACACTTTAATTTTAACTATGAACTATTTCAAACATATAGAAAAGTATAGATAATAATGTAACACACCACAATGCCACCTTTCCTCTAATTTAACAAGTGTTGTTATTTAACAATATTTGCCTCAGATATTTGTAAAATAAAATCTAGCAAATACAAATAAGCAAAATATTGGAGATACTGTTTCTTCCCTCCCTAGAAGAGCCACCACAACACTATTTACCCTTCCTGTCCATATTTTTCATTTTTAACTATATATGTATGTATCTATAAACATATAGTATTGTTTTTATGTATTTTCATGATTCACCTAAATTTTACCATAACATATCCTTTCACGACTTGTGTTTTTCCACTCAACATTATAATTTGCAATATATCCATTTTGGTACAGGTAGATCTAACTTATTCATGATTAATGATATTTAGTATTCTATTAAATTTTCTTTAGTGTCTCCATTTCTCTATTCTTGAACAATTGTGTTTGTTCAAGTTTTGCTAATACAACAATGCTGCACTATCATATTTAAGAATGCCTCCTTGTTTAAGAATTCAACAAGGATATATAGCTTAAAAATAGATTTGCTGCCTTGCAGGTTATACACATCTTTAATTCCATGGATATTGTTAAATTACTCTCCAAAGTGGAAGTACCTAATAGTAGCCGGTTTTGAAAGTTTCTATGTTCCCGTGGTATTACCAAGACTTTATATGATCAGAGTTTTTAAGTTTTGCCAATCTGCTGGTTATGGAATGCTGTCCCATTGGGTTTTAATTTTAATCTCCCCTAATGATCAATGAGGTTGTGCAACACTTTATGTTTTAAAAGACTTCTTCTTTAATTAATTGACTCTTCATGTCCTTTGTTCTTTGTCTATTGAAATGTTTCCTTCTTATTGCTTTTTAGGCTTCTATTTAATACGTATTTTGTTTACTAATCCTTTACTGGTTGCTTGGACTACAAATATCTTCTCTTAGTCTATGCCTTGTCTTATCATTTTATGGTCTTTTGTTCATATAGATCTTTTCTATTTTAAATGATTAAAGTTATCAATCGTTTTAAAGTCTATGCTTTTTGAGTCTTGTGCAATAACTCTTTCTCTACCCTTCAAGATCACAAAGCTATTCTGGCCAGGCACAGTGGCTCATGCCTATAATCCCAGCATTTTGGGAGGCCGAGGCGAGGTGAATCACTTGAGGTCAGGAGTTCGAGATCAGCCTGGCCAACAGCGTGAAGCCCCATCTCTACTAAAAATACAAAAATTAGTTGGATGTTGTGGCAGGTGCCCGTAATCCCAGCTACTTGGGAGGCTGAAGCAGGAGAATTGCTTGAACTTGGGAGGTGGAGGTTGCAGGGAGCTGAGATCTCATGACTACACTCCAGCCTGGTCAACAGAGTGAGACCCTTTCTCAAAAAAAATATATATATATATAATATATATGTTTATATATATATAATAAAGTTATTTTTCTTAATTTTTTCATATTTTTCAACTCATCCTTACATTTTTCAATCCATTTAGGATTTATTTTTGTGTATAGTATAAGGTAGATTTACAATTTTTTCCATATGATAAATTAATTGTCTCATCTAAAATAAATATTCTCTTTATTTTATATTTCTCCACTAATCTGAAAACTACTTCTCTCATGTACATAGTAGTGTCCAGGCTCCCTGTTTTGTTAAGTTGTATCTACTGATACAGCACATTTTAATTATTTTACTTTTATAATAACCCTTGATAAATGATAGAGTAAGTTCATTACCTTTAACTTTCTTCAAATGTTTTCCTTGGGCCATTCTTGGCATTTTATTCATCCATATACATTTTAGAAACCACTTGTCAATTTCTGAGAAAATTTAAGATTTAGATTGAACTGGCTTTGATTTTGTAGATTATTTGGGGAAGAACTGGAAATTCAAAATACTGAGTATTCCTATCCATATATATGGTATAACTCTTGATTTTTTAAGGTATTCTTAAATCATTCAATAAAATTTCATAATTTTTTAATTAAATCATGTATATGTTATTAAGTTGGTGCAAAAAATTGAGGTTTTTGCCATTACTTTTGCACCTAATTATTTCACATACTCTGTAGTTTAATGGCTATGAAAAATAAGATATTTTTAAATTACATCTTTAAAATAATTTTATCTGATATATACAAATACTACTAATTTTTGTATATAGTTTCTTAGACAGCAACCTTGATGAACTTTCCGGTTACTTCTACTGTTAATAGTTGGTAGGGAGATTCTCTTGAATTTCATATGTAGATGATCATATCATCTGTGATAGTGACAATTTGGTTTCTTATTTTTCCATGCCCCACAAGTCTTATTTATTTCCATGTCTTATTGAGCTGCTGTGGACCTCCAGTACAATGCTGAATAGAAGTGGTCACAACAGGCATCTTTAAATTATTTCTGACTTTAAGAGAATGCTTCCAATGTTTCACCATTAAATGTGAGGTTTACATTGTTTTAGGTAGACACCCTTTTTTTAAAGGAAGTCCCTTTCTATGTATTATTTTCTAAGGTTTGTCAACATGAACGGCTGTTGAACCTATTATGTATGCTAAGATGAGTATATTTTTCTTTCTTAATATGTCAATAGGGTAAGTTACATTAAATTTTATAAAGTTACATTATTCCTATATCCTAGAATAAACCCTACTGATAGATTTCTTCAGTTCTGAAAAATTCTCAGCTTCTCAGCTAGGCAGTATTCAAATATTGCCTCCTCCCCCAGTCTTTCTATTTTCTCTTTCTGGATACGTATTTATTTATAGATATAGATAATAAAGAGAGAGAAATACAGGGAATTCCTATGAGATGTATGTTGTATGTCCATATTCTATTGTACTTTCTTTCTTTTTAATTTTTTGTTTTTTATCCCTTTGCTGTATCCTGGGCAGTTTCCTCAGGGCTATCTTCGAAGTCACTAATTCTAATGTTTGACCTACCCACTTGATTTTTTAATTAATGACTACTTTTTTTGAGACAGGGTCTCACTCTGTCACCCAGGCTGGAGTTCAGTGGCATGATCAAGCTTCACTGCAGCCTTAACCTCCCAGGCTCAAGAGATCCTCCCCGCTCCACTTCCCAAAGTGCTGGGATTACAGACATGAAGCCATTGCACCCACCCAGTGACTACCTTTTGTATTTTTTAAACATTTAATTTAATTCTTTTTCAATATGCCTATTTCTTTCCATAGAACCCTACTATTTCTTTATGGTCTTTATTACTTTTTAAATATTTTATTCATTTTAAGCATACTTATTTTCTAATTATTTTGGGATGGTTTATCTCATGTTTTTAGGGTGCTAATTGTTCTGCTTATTATGGCTGCCAATATATCAGACAGGGTCCACTCAGGAGACAGAGACCACATCAGTAATTTGAACAGGGACAATTTAATATAAAGAATTATTAAATTCTAAAAGATGATTAACACACAAAAAAAGCAGGGGAGTAAAAGAGGCCGCTAAAGAACATAAGAACAGCAAATGTAGAAAACAACCATTACCTTTAGGGAGGGTATACAAAGCAGAAGCAAATTTGGAAATGACTTCACCTCTACTACAGCCAACATTGAGACTGTGTTGGAGAGGCTGTGGTTACAGTCCACTGGATGGCAGAGTTTTCTAGGATTACATGGGTCAAAAATGTTCCACAGAAAGCTGCCCACTGAGGTGCCAGCAACATTTCCAGAGGTACTGTGGGTTGGGGCTGGTCTATGGCAAGCTGCCTGCTGAGGTATGAGCAGGTCAGAGCTGGCATGCAGAAAATTGCCCACTGGGGTGCCAGAGAATTTCACTGGAGGATGAGCTCCACTGGGACTCCCAGACACCACTGAGAGCTGGGCCTTAGGAGGAAGAAAAAAGACACAAGAACCAGGAATAGAAGCCCTCTCTTCCACTGTGACCTGAAGGGCCCACCAGCACCCTGTATTGACAAAGCCTAAGATTGCATCAGCTGGCAAGGAGCCAAGCTCCATTAACAAGAATCAGGGCAACAAAGGGCAGATTTGGATCTGAGAATCAATAAGTTGATAACTGTCACAACTGACTTTCTCTTGTGATAAATCATTTCCTCCTGTGGTTTGTAAAATTTATGTTGAATTCATCCTCTCATGAAGGATTCGTTTTTCTGTGAACATTTCCTTAGGGTTAAGCATATTTCTAGGGAAATTTTACATTTATTTTTCTTCCAGATCTTCAGTGCTTTCTCTGGTCACCACTAAATTTTTATATAAATGTATTGGCTTAGCTGGGAGGCTGTGGCAGGTGGATCACTTAAGCTCAGGAGTTCAAGATCAGCCTGGGCAACATGGCAAAACCCCATCTCTATTTTTTTTTTTAATTTATTGGTTTAGGAGTCTCACACAATACAAGCAGAATAAATATCGACCTCAGATCTATATGTGGCACAGCCTTGTGACTTCAGTTTTCACAGAAATGTTTTTCTATTCTTCCCAGAACCTTGGACAGCATCCTAGCTGTGTTTCTGCTCTTAATCCTTTTGGTGGATTTCCTATAACCATGTTCTGTGTATTTGGAGCAGGGCAATAAGAAGGGGAGCTAGGGAGAAGGAAATGCCAGATTAATCTGCTATTTTGTCATAAGTTGAATGCCTACCTCCCTCCATGTCAAAACTCTTTCCAGACTTGTCTTCTGTCAACAAGCTATTAAATGTTGATGACTCTCAAACCTATACTTCTAGCCCAAACCCTCTGTTAAGATTCATATCTACATATCCATCTTTATATGTAAATTTATAATTGAATATTTCATAGACATTTTACATTTTTATCCCAAACTGCACTCATTGTCTGTTCCCCCAAACCTGCTTGTCTTCCTGTATTCCCTATCTCAGAGAATGATGTCCCCAGTCCCCAGACCTCCAAGTAAGAAACACAGTCATTCTAGGCTTCTGTCTTGCCTTCCCCAACATCCAAAAAACATCACAAGTCTTGTAAATGCTATGTCTTTATACTACTGAGCCCCAACATCACTTTTTCATATCCATAGCCTTAATTCAAACAATGCACTTTTTGCCTCCAGTCCGACCCTTTACCAAGGCCTTCAGAGCCCTGCGTGATCTTGTCCTGCCAGTCTTTCAGACCTTAACTCTGCTGCTCACTTACCATGTTCTGGCCACTGGCCTTTCTACTCCTTAAACACAACAAGTTCATTTACTCCTTAATTCAGTATAAATTTCATGACAACTCTGTAAGATCAGTACTAATCCCATTTCACAGGACAGAAAACTTAAGTTTACAGAGGTGAAGTAACTTGTCTACAGCCATCCATCTAGTAAGTGGTCAAAATAAGACTAGATTTCAATAAATTGATTCCAGAACCTCTGCTTTTTTGGGGGGGTGGACGGAGTCTCACTCTGTACTGAGGCTGGAGGGTAATGGCACTATCTCAGCTCACTGCAATATCTACCTCCCGAGTTCAAGCAGTTTTCATGCTTCAGCCTCCCTAGTAGTAGCTGGGATTATAGGTACACACCACCAAGTCTGGCTAATGTTTATAGTTTTAGTACAGGCAGGGTTTCGCCGTGTAGGCCAGGCTGGTCTTGAACTCCTGACTTCAAGTGATCCACCCGGCTCGGCTTCCCAAAGTGCTGGGATGACAGGCATGAGCCACCGCGCCCAGCCAGAACCCATTCTTAAACCACTGCACTCTCCTACCTCTCAGATTCACTTCAGTTATACAGTCAATTAGGAAGCTGTTCTTGTGGTCTGAACAGGTGGCCATGAGAATGGTGGTGAGAAGAGCTGGGACAGACATTTCAGAATAAGATATGACAATTCAGGTCAATTAAATGTAACAATTACTTCAAGATATCTCAACTTCAAATGGTCTATCCTGTAATCCATAAGGGCTTTTGCATTTTACAGATTATAGGTTCACAAAATGTGGTCCTTGTATATATAAGTCATACATAAAAATCAAAAAATAAATCCTAAGAGTAACATGGAGTAAACCCCTTTTATAAGATCTTATATAAGATTTATAACCAATAAACATTTTTATATGGAATAATTATACAACGACACACATACACACACTCACAAACACACATACTCAATATGCTTAGGTCTGAGTTTGTTTTTACACATGCCATAAATATTTTGAAACTTAAAATATTTAAATTAAAAGCAAATCGTGTACACAACTTTGTTTAAAAGTGGGCTTCTCTCCAATTATTCTTTTGCTTAGTAATCTCCAGTCCTTTTTTGGCTTTTAGTGTCAAAAGATTTATATACAATAGTAAAAGCAATTGAGAAGATGTCTAATTGGGGCTTGCATATATTCTAAACATCCTTTCAATCACTTTTATTATTGTATATTGATCTTTAGACATGAAAAGAATGAATCAATTCAAGATATCACCTCTCCAGAAGTAGGCACATCCTAATCCTTGGAACTTGTGAATATATTGCATTAAGTGGTAAGGGGAAATTTAGGTTCCAAACAAACTTAAGGTTGCTAATCAACAACCCTGAGATGGGGAGATTATTCTGGATTTGCCGATGGATCCCATGTTATCACAAGGGTTCTTAGAAGTGAAAGAAAGAGAGGAGAGTCAGAGTTCAAGTGAGGCTGAGAGAAAGATTCTCCACCAGAGCCTCCAGGAAGCATCGCAGCCCCTGCTGCACCTGGATTTTAGCCCTGTGAGACCCACCGCAGGCTCTGACCTCCAGAACTTCAAGATAATACACTTGCGTTGTTGTGAGTCACAAAATTTGTGGTAATTTGTCCATAGCAACCATGGGAAACTGATATACCCTCCCCCACCATTTGAATAGGAGGACATTTTGTATTTTATAACCTAAAATCTATGTTCAAAATAATTTTAAGGGTGATTTAACTGATTTTATTTGTTTGGATATGCATCCACTGCCTGCTCAGATTGTTAGGCCTCCTCTGTGATTTTTCTTTTGTCTGTAGGCAAATTGCTCCCCAGGACTCTGCCCTGCAGCTTCACATTCAGAATTGCTATTTTAAGAAAACAATGTCTCATTCATTCATTCAATCAGTCAGTCAGTCAACAAGCATATATACACACCTCCAGCCAGACCTTGCCCCTGAGCCACAAACACAAATCTCCTACTCATGGTCAGCATAGCCACGGAGACACTCAACAGACACTTCAACTTAATATGTCCCAAACCAAACTCCTGATATTCCTCCCAGTCTGCAAGGTCCAGAGTCTTCATCTCAGTTGATGAAAAGCCCATTCTTCTACTTGCTCAGGTCAAAATCTACAGAGCTATCCTCATCTCTTTTCTTTCCCTGACACTTCACATTCCAACACATCCGCATGTCCTGCCTGCTCTACATTCAAAATATGTCCACGTCTCACCACCTTGCCTACCCATTCAAGCCACTATTTCCCTCTCACCTGAGAGACCTCATTTGGTCTCTGGCTTTGCCCCCTGCAGGCTGTTCTCAACACAGCAGTCACACTGATCATACTTAAAATGTAAGCCTGACCTCTTCCCCTCTCTGCTCAATACTCCTCAATTCTTCTCATCTCAGAGTGAAAGCCGAAGGCCCTGCTCCCTCCCTGCTGTCCTACTGCCCTCATTTCTCTGACCCTCTGCTGTAATCACTCAACTCTAGGAACCCTGGCCTTCTCATTCCTAAGAGAAGTCACACATTTTTGCCTCGGGACATTATGCTTGCTGCTCCTTCTTGGCAACTGATTCCCTCAGTGAGGACTCCCTTTCCACTTTACCTAAAAGATCAACCCACCAGCCCCTACCCTTTCTCCTGTCACTTCCTGCCTAACTTAACCTGCTTTAATTTTCTCCATAGTACTCATCACCACCTGACATATTGTATATTTACTTGATTTGTTGAATATCCAATTCCCCTCAACACCACTAAAGTGTAAGCTCTATGAAGGCAAGCACTGTTTTTTGTTCATTACTTTATCCCCAGAATCTAGAATTGTACTTGGCATTTAATAAGCATATACAAAAATGTTTGTTGAATAATAAAATCACTGTTCCAGGTCCTAGGAATACAAAGATGAATGAAACACAATATTCGACACTGAGGAATTCACCATCTAGGGCAGCACTGTCCAACAGAATTGTCTGTGGTGATGGAAATACTCTCTACCTGCACTATCCAATATGGTAGCCACTAGAAACATGTGGCTATTGAGCATTTGAAATGTAGCTGGTATGATTGAGGAAGTGGATTTTAATTTTATTTTAATTACTTTAAATGTAAATGGCCACATGTGGTTAATGGCTGCCATATCGGATCACACAAGTCTAGAGGAGGAAATAGATACATAAACCCATAATACTGGTAAGAACACAACATAATTAGTGTCATGGTAGAGATGTACAATAAAGTGCCATGGGAACCCAGAGAAGGTAGCCACTAATCCTGTGTTTAGTTTCCTCCACTAGACCCTCCACGACATTAAGTACTTTTCCCTCATATCACTTTACATTCTCGTAATTATTATTATTATTATTATTATTATTATTTTGAGACAGAGTCTCACTCTATCTAGGCTGGAGTGCAGTGGTACAATCTCAGCTCACTGCAACCTCCACCACCCAGATTCAAGTGATTCTCCTGCCTCAGCCTGCAGATAGCTGAGATTACAGGCGTCCACCACCACACCGGATAATTTTTGTATTTTTAGTAGAGACGGGGGTTTCACCATGTTGGCCAGACTGGTCTCGAACTCCTGACCTAAAGTGATCTGCCCACCTCGGCCTCCAAAAGTGCTGGGATTACAGGTAAGAGCCACTATGCCCAGCCTCTTGTAATTATTATTTACCTGTAATTATTTACTTGATATCAGTCTTCCTTAACAAGCTATGAAAGCTGGAACTGTGATCATCCTTAGCTACTGATGGGAGGCTTTGCACATAGTAGGTGATCCATAGATATTAGTTAGACTCACAACTGAGATGGTTATTGGAGGATTATAGAGGAGGTGATATTTGAGTTGGACTTTAAATGATGAGTAGGAGTTTGCCAGGGCAAGACAGGAAAGAAGGGATGTGAGGCAGGGAAAGCAACACACGCAAAGGCAGGTGGAGTCCTGGCACTTTGATAAGTGGAATCAGGAGTTCAGTGTGGTTGTAATACATATATAAAGGTGGATGTATTCAGTTCTCACTGCATGACAGTTCAAGTTAGACAATGACTTTGTAAGTAGGAAACCCCAAAAGCCAGTGTTAAATAAAGAGTTGGGCAATTGCTTAGTGAATTGTGCCAAAGTAAACTTAGTCTTTTAAACATATTCAGCCCATTACAGCCCTTTAACAAGTACAGACTAAAGTTTCTCTAACTTTTCCCTGATTTAGAATATTATGACATTTCATTCTGTGAGGAACTTAGAAATTATTTAACTAAAACCTTCTTTGGTCAGATGAAGAAATTAAGATCCAGAACGCAGAGCTAATTAATTCAGAGTTGAAACCATAATCCAGATGTTTTAGCTCACAGCCTTGGGTCATTACCAACACACAGGGAATACACAACCACGTTTCTTACTCTCACCTGACACAAAGCAAGCTTCTTGTACCAAAATGTATCTATTTATAACCTCCAATCACTACAAAACATACGGGGAGAAGCACCATCATAAATTATCTGTCCATGTATGAAAAGAGTCATCAAGGTTGCTCAATAAAATACAGATAAAACAACCAACCATTAAAGCCTTAAGAAATAGTAACAAACTTTGAAAAAGTTATTTTCATAATGCAGTGTAAAATGAATTGCTATCTTCACAAACACAACAGGGTATAAGAACTGTATGGTATATTAAAACGGCGTCCATACTGTAGGTCTGGTTTCCCATCCTGAAACAACTGCTCACCAGCTAGGTTACCTAAGGAAACTAGTTAACCTCTCTGAGTCTCCATTTTTAAATTTCTAAAATATAGGAATTAGGTCTTCAAGATCCTTTTTACTTCTATGGTTTTCATGTTATTTTGCTGAGTTAGAAAGAGAGGAAAAGCAGCAGAACAAATTCCCACTTGGACAGAGAGTCATTTATGCTGCTTTACTGCAGTAGATCAACAAACCTACTGATATTTCTTCTGTCAGTTCCCAAATCTGTCAGACCATGCATAAGTCACCTGTCCCAAAACAGGAACTAGTACTACAGCGTTTTCCTTATTCTGCATTTGATGTGTGCTCCAAAAATGTTGACTAATTATTGTCACAATGTCTTACTTACCTTGGGCCAGGACTCCAACATTCAAACTCATTCTGTGAGCTCAGGAAGTCTCTTCCTTTGCGAGCTGTGATGTCTTCTTCACCAAGCTACAATTTTTTACATTAAAAATATATTGACTTCCACAGACGGAGATGGGATAGAGGATATGCTTTACCTATCTTTGTTAGTCTTTCTTCAAAATCTCTGGGGGTCCTGAAGAATGACAAAGTCTAACTCACAACAAATAAGAAGAAATAGAAATAGTTTATTGCAATGGAAGCAATTATGTCTTCCTACATGATATGAGTATATGTGGGCCCCCAAACAGAATCACCATGGTTTATCTTTGTTTCAACCAAAGAAATTGAGAATATCTCCTGCTTTTCAATTAGGTTCCACCTTTCATGCAGAAACACAAGTAAAATTTTTTTCTTTGACTAATTTTTTTAAACATACGTGATCCTGATCCCTATTTTCTGGGGCTATTCAGCGTGTGCCTAAGCATTCACAGTATGTCTCTTAGAATATGAAAATAATCTTCTGCAAGCTCAATTAAGAACAGATGGTTAAAAACTTCAAGGTAGTATTTGCATAAAAAGATCATCTTACTTTGACGCTGTAAAGTTTTATATTACTGTTGTTTTCCCTGAAAAAAGCACCCCCTCCCTTAACCAGAAGATAACAAGAAAATTTGGCTTATTTTTTTACTGAAAAGAAAGCATTTCATACAAAGGCATTACTGGGGGAAAAAAAGTAACACAAGAGCATGAAACAATATGGACATACTGTGAATAAATGTGTCACATCTGCTCAGATGTACAGGAAACTTACGCTCAATCTGATAGTTAGACATTAGCCGCCCCACCTTCTCAGAATCCAGACCAACCCAAGTAATCCAAAAAACCTCTAAGCCAAGATCATGTGCTTTATTAAAGAATTTTAAAAATACCCTTAAACCAGGGCCCATTGACTTATTTGCTTCTGTAGATGAAGGTAAATCAAGCTTACTGATACAGTTATGTTATGTGGTAATCTTATGTTCCCATTATGCTTCTGTTCTTTCTGCTCTGATTCATAGACTGAAGGTTGGATAACAGATTAGCAGCTTGTGAACAAGGTGATAGAAACAGTTAGGGATGAGCTATTAAAAGCAGACATAAAAATGGTGTTGTCAAATCTTCAACTAGAAAAATTCAACAATCTGGTCATTACAAGTGATTAATAAAATACAAAATAGCTCCTTCTGTAGAGGCAGCCTTAGATCACCTTGTTTTGCACCATAGAAATTTATCACCAAGACCACAGCTGATTGGAATAGGGCTGGTCACATGACATAAATGTAGCTGAAAGTGGCTGAGCAGTGAGCTTCAAGATAAGCTGACCTAAAAAGCTTTGCCAGAAACAAAGAAAGGTCCAATAAGATTCTTGCTAAAAACAAGGAATGTTCCAATCCAATTCTACTTTGAATAATTTGATTCAGACAAATGGAGAAAAATCAGACTGTTAGCAGTGGGAACTAAAGCTGAGAAGATCCTGTGAATTAGACCCATGAATGGTCAGCGGCAAAGCAAAGTCATGCAAAAATCAAAGAGATACAGAAGCACAAATTAGCAATAAGCAAGAGCTATGATGTGGGTAAGGTATAGATAAAGGAGTGAGTCAATGATGCATTAGATGAGAAGAAATGTGACAGAGACTAAACAAGAGGAGGTAAACTACGTTAACAACAGAGCGCTGAAATGTAGATTCTACTATCAGGATCCTTAGAACTACTTTAGACCTATATCCAATCTTGTGTCGATTTCCTATTCTTGCATCTCTGAGACTCTATCTCTCTTAAAATTTATTCTTCAAAAAGTCCCCATTTACTGAAGCTAGCCCAGAAATGACTTCATTCCTTTAAATAAAAACTACTAACATATTCTTTGTCAATAAACTTTAACATATTATTTTTCCATAAACTTAAGGGTTTTTATCATTTCTCTTTGGTTTGTTAGAGTTCTTAACATATCATCTATATAAAGAGTCAATAATATATTGACCTCTAAAAATAAAAATAATGAATAGTCAATAACATATGTTTATCATTTGGCTTCTAACAGATCGGTATGCAGCATTTATTGAACAGTTATTATGTTCCATGCACTATAAAAATCACTTTACAGAAATTATCTCACTGAGTCTTTAAAGAAACCCTGAGATGAAAAAGTTTGGCACACAGAGTTTAACACATTTGCCTACACTCGTTGAGCCAGATAAAACCCAGCTGTGCCTGATGCTAGAGCATACTCTTGACTCTAAGCACCACCATTCCTCTTTTGTTTATTATTTTTTAAATTGTGATAAAACACACACAACATAAAATTTACTGTCTTAACCATTTTTAAGCATACAGTTAAATGGCATAAAGTACATTCACATTGTTATGCAACTATCACCACCATCCATCTCCAGAACTCTTTTCATCCTGCAGAACTGAAACTATGTACCCTTTAAACAATGACTATGCATTTTCCTCTTCCTTCTGCTTCTATCAATCACCATTCTACATTCTTTCTCTAGGGATATGAATAGAATCACACAGTATTTGTTCTTCTGCAATTGGTTTACTTCACCTAACATAGTGTCCTCAATGTTCACCCATGTTGTAGCCTGTGTCAGAATTTCCTTCCCTTTTAAGGGTGAATAATATTTCATTGTACATATATACCACAGTTTGTTTATCCATTCATGTCAAGGGACATTTAGGTTGCTTTCATCCCTCAGCTCTTGTGAATAATACTGCTATGAACACAGGTGTACAAATATATCTTCAGGTCCCATCTGTCCATTTTTGGGAATCTATACCCAGAAGTGGAGCTGCTGGATCATATGATAGTTCTATTTTTAATATTTTAGAAACCAACATACTATTTTAAACAGTGGTTGTACCATCCTACATTCCTACCAATAGCACATGAGTGTTTTCATTCGCCTATATCCTTACGAACACTTGTTTATTTTCTATTTTCTGTTTATTAGCCGTCATAATTGGTGAGACAACATTTTTTTCCTTTTGTTTAAGCTTTATGTGTTTGAGTGTGTTTAAAGTAAAGAAGTCTTAAAATTGTTATGTACATAAATTATCTGTCTTTATCTTTAAGGCTTTAAGTTCTTGCTTTAAAAAATCCTTCCCCATCCCAGTATTATATAAATATCTATTTCTACTACATTTCCTAGTACTTCCTTAATATATCTGGGATTAATCGTACAAAGTTGACTAAACATTATTTTTGGTCTTAATGGTTAAATAATTGTCCTGCCTTCATTTTAATAATCTATTATTTCCTGACTAACTTGAAATTCCATATTTAGTATATGCTGAAAACTTATCTATATTGGCATAAATATCTTGGCTATGTATTGCGTTTCTATACCACAAAACACTGTTGATTGCTGTACCTTTATAAGGCATTAAAGTACTTGGTAGGTACTCCCTTCATTACTCTTGTTTATCTAAAATGTTTTAGGTAATTATTTCACCTCCAAATAAACATATGAGGTTCATATGGAAGTAAAACAGTATCACATAACTTAATTACCTACCAAAGATATCACCACATTACAGAGTAATATATTTAATGTTCATAATTATAAATTAAAAAGTTGTAAAAAATTTAAATATGCTTCATAGCATTGACATACATAAAGCAAAGAAGAATACGATCCGGCCGGGCGCGGTGGCTCAAGCCTGTAATCCCAGCACTTTGGGAGGCCGAGACGGGCGGATCACGAGGTCAGGAGATCGAGACCATCCTGGCTAACACGGTGAAACCCCGTCTCTATTAAGAAATACAAAAAACTAGCCGGGCGAGGTGGCGGGCGCCTGTAGTCCCAGCTACTCGGGAG